>NC_142083.1:49681462-49873962 GCF_054644295.1 Miniopterus natalensis
GGTAATATTTTTAGCAAATTTCTGCAACTACCGTGACACATGCTCACTTTTTCCCCCTTAAACTGAACACTATAGTAAGGGATGAAAAAGCCAATTTAATATCTTCCACGTTAAGTATAAACTTCCAAATTCTACACAATGCTAATTAAATAAAATTTCAAGAAGTGGTTAGAGCATTAGATCTTCACTCTCCTAGAACAAGGATACTTGAAAGCCTTTTCCATCTTCTATCGAGTCCATAACACAGGAAGCAGAGTATAAGTTGGAATATAAATGATAGAATCATTTAGAATGAAAAAAATCAAACCTTATAACTCAGGTGAAATCACTTCATTTCCTCCCAAATATCAATAGGCAGGAGTGTCCCTAATATTCAGGATCAAAAACAGTTGTACAAAAAGGCATTGTCTTTATTAAAAGCAAACTGCTGCTCTATGCCTTTTGTGACATACAGTCTCCCCCAAAGAAGCTACTTCTCCCCAACATAAAAGCAAACAAACTTATTTATTAGTGAAAGTTACTTTGTTTTTATTAAAATGTTTTTCCTTAAGCTTCTTATAGGTAAGATTCTGGTCTTTCTAAAGTGGAAGCTCAACATGAGATCATTTATGGATCAGAGCTTACATGAGAGGCAAGGACTAAAAACAAAGTAATTCATAGAAAACCCACAGGAGAAAATGCAACTGTGCTTTCTCCTACTTCCTCTTCTTCCCTTATAAAGGAAACTAAATCATGCTCCAATAAATTAGCAAATAGGCCAAAAAGACTACAAATAGTCATTTGCCAAAGCACTTTTATTCTAAACCTAAAATGATGTAGTTTAAAATTATGAAAATTCAAAGAATGGCAAACTAGGATAGAGGGATATAAGGGTAATTATATATTGTAAGGGAATATTAGCTTCCTATTTTATTTAAAGAGACCACTGATTCTCATAGAACACTTCTACGGAGCTACTGTCAGATCTTCATGCTAAAAATATTTGGGGCAGAGACACTTGGTTTCCTGCATATTCCATCATGTTTCAGATTTGCTTACCACCACCGGGAATTTAAAAATCTTAATTATAGAGTCAAAAAAAGACAATACAGCTAAAATGTATAAGGCGTATTTGCAGCTTAAGGAGGTCTCTGTGGACACCAGGGATATACTGAATCCATCCTTCTTAACTTCAGACTGTGAGGGGAAAATTACCCCACCCCCATTCCCTAGCCCTCTGCTGCACCGTTCCCAGGCTAAAGGTAGGTTGCAAGTCTTGGGCCGTTCTAGCAACGGGTGACTCGGGTATAACGCTGTGGAACCCATATCTTCCAATGACGAATACCCATTCTGCCCTCTGGCCCTGAAAAATTTTTTATTCTCATTATAAGACAAGTACTGCTATGTCCCAAAGTAGACATATTATGATGTCTTACTGAGTATATTCTTATAGGTATCCCTTGTTTCACTTATCATTGCTTATGAATCCTTATAATCTTCATGCATTTTCCTTTTTATTTATTTATTTCATCTGTGGAGGCTGTTTATTATAAACTTCTCAGAGCCAGACCTCAAGCAGCAGTTTCCCTTACCCACAGCACAGGTAACATATATTTATGGTACTCGCCTGCTCCTCATATGAACCTTTCTTTCTACATCTTCTTTGGTTTTATGTATTCTTACCCCTATTCTCTTTCATTCTCATCTTTCATTCTCTCTTTTTAGGAACTTACCTTATTCTAGGCTAACGGCAGCTCTTAGTAGTGATAAACCTTCTCGTTAGTATGCAGAATGAAAAAGACCACTGGTCCACGTGTGTACAGTAATAAAGACCTAAATCAACCAAATGGCTAAGGAAAGATATTCATTTGGTCATTAAGAGACTGTACTGCAAGTAATTTCAACCATACATACACCAAAAAAACACAAAATGCTGAAAGCAACTGTGCAGCTATTAGAATGTCTAATATATGGCTCAAGAATGAAAAATTATAAATAGTAATAATTGCTAACATTTATTGAGTGCTTGCTATATGACAAGTACATTAAGCACTGTATATGTATTATCTCATTTAATCATTTCTAAAACCCTGCAAGGTAGAAATATTGCTGGTATCCTTAGCTTTTAGCTGTTAACAAACAAGGAAGTGGTAGAACTGAGATCAGAATCCATGCTGACTCCAGAGCTTGCAGTGTTAATCAATATGATATACTATATAATGTTTATTACTTTAGCTTGTGATAAGTGATTCTTGATTTTAATTATGATGACCTTTTGCTGCTTTTGAATTCCCATGTGACGAATATGATTTTCCATAACACACAGACTGATAGTACTCCTGGCATTAGCTCTGTAATGACCACATGCCACCCATAGGGGTCAGATATATTTTAAAAGGCAAAATTCAAAGCATTTGACATCGATCAGCTAAAAAAGTAACTCATGTAGAAACAATAAATATTTATCTACAAAGTGTCGCATTGCTAAAATGTAAACTGAGAGCAAATAGTGTTCTTTACCAAGGCTTCTAAGAAGATCCCTAAAATAAGAAAAACTCTTCTCTGCAAAAGTTCCCTTTGGTTCTGGTACTGAAGCTCCCCTCTATTCATGGCAGATCGAAGCAGTAAGGGTTTAGGTTTCTGTAAAACTATTGCGGCTGCTCAGCCCTTGTTTTCCTGGGCTGAGTCTGAAAGTGGCTCACAGTCACAGGCAGAACAAGTTCCTTTGCTTTTGGGTTGCATTTGAAGGAGTTCAAAAGGTGAAGAATATGAGTTGGGGGACAGAAGATAAGGGGACCCTGGTCAACTTAAGAAACCTCTATAAAGTTACTTGAGATACCAGTACAATAGTTTCTTTAACAGTTGAATGGTGACTGCAGGAGCTGAAGTGTGTCCACATCACTGGGCAACATTGTTATTACTAGGTTTAATGAAAAGGTCAGTTAAATACCACATAGATTTTACCGGTATTAATATGTTAGTCTTAATGACAAGGGTATAATTCTTAACTTGTCCTCAATAGTGCCTCATGTAGTACTTGAAAAAGAACAAAACTATTTTAGAAAAAATGTAAATACTACCACATATTTCTATATTCAACAAATACTGTTTAGATATACTAATAGGCTCTAATAGAAAGAAACCATTGAAGTGAGAATAGATGTATTGACAAAAGCATAATGTAATTACTTTAATGAACGCTGAACAGTTGATGATATATATTTAGTGATTTAAAAAAACCAAACCAATATGAACATCTCCTCTTGGGATCTATAAATCAATTACTCAAGTAGTTTCTAAATAGCTACTAGGCATCAAACATGGTACTAAGTTTAAAAGTAACGTAGTAAAAATTACTTTTTTAAAGAGTATTATTTTGAAAGAATGCTATTCTGTGTTCTTTTTTATTTGTGCAAAGCACTCTGCTCAGATATTACCTAATATAGTCACATGGTGAAAATAAAAAGTAAACAACAAAGTAAATTCCAAATTTAAAGATTAAAATGTAACATAGGCTCCTACGGTAATATAAATTAGGAGCGAAATAATTCTAAACATTTTTTACAGGGAGTACAAACAATATTCATATAAGCTTATCAGCCACAAGATGGAAAAAACAAACAGTAAAAATGAAGAGAAATTGAAAACTAGTATATAAAATTAAACTGTTGTTAATAGTTGGCTTTAATTGTGAAATTCCAGAGCTTGGTGTCTTACTTTAGGAAGAAAATGATCAGTATCTAAATGGTCCAAGAACTAACTACTCTTGGTTTATCCCATACTCCAAAATTTCTGGCATTTCTCTGGGTTAACTTCTATCTTCAACCTACAGCTTTCGTAGCTCTGGTTCCTTCCCTCTCCCTCCTTAAACCTGATGCAAGAGAAGTGGGTCCTACTCGTTGCGAGGTAAAGGCATAATGATTGCTCGCTAAATTTTTAGGAATCTGCAACCACATTTGAAAGCACAGTGATTATTCCCTTTTGTTTAAGTTCTGAGTTTGCAATAATCAGGAATAATATACATATTTTAAATAGTGTACCATCAAAAAGAAAAAGTGATGCCTTGGAAACCTGCGATGGTTGCAAGAATGAGTCTACAAGTGGAGGGGAATATAAAGCAGAATCTCTCTCTTCAGGGAAGCCTGAGAATGCTTACAGAGAGTGGAGGAGTGTGAACCTGGAGAGCAAAATCAGCACATGCTGAAAGAAGGTACCCCGTGAAAATTAGGGGAGTTAATAAAGCTAATAAACTCCACCAACAGCCATTGTCTGGTTAAGATGCCATTTATTACTATAAGGAAATATTGCATATTCATCAATATTTACTTATAAAAATTTTATAGTACCTCAAAACTTTGGAAGATGCTTACAGAAAGTCTTAAATTACAGTAGCTTTTCATAAGTTCAAGGGCATTGTCCATGACTAAGAGCTTTTGAGTTCCTTCGTTACATGTTCAAGCTGAATGTGTGAAATACAAAGAAATAAGAGAGATATTGCAGGGGTAGTTAGAAAATGAGTATGATAGGTTATCTGTAATTCTAGCATGATGGACATGTCATCATGGTTAGCTTATGGCTTCAGGGGCATTTCTGTAAAGAGCTGCACTTGCTTAATAGTGCTCAGGGAGCAGGACCTCTGAAGGTAATAACAAGATTGGGATGAACATAAGGAAGATGACAGTTTCTGGAAGTTAAATAATACTTGGAATAACAAAATACTTGGAAAATGAACAAGACAGTTAAGACTGTTTTAATTTTAATTTGTATCAACCTGAAATATATTTGTAAAAGCAGCTAATATAGAATTATTTCATAGGAATGAGAGAATGACAATCTGCTAAAATTCAAATGTAGTAGATAGTAGAGAAGATATTAAATATAAGAGCCACACATGTATTATAATAATAAAATACATTAGTTCAATAAAATGCTATTTTTTGGCTTACAAACATTTCTATTTTATACAAATAAAACCTTTCTAAATAAATCACCATCAAAATATCCCTATAAACTATACACATAATTACTATGATAAAAGAAAGGCTACTCTACTCATCTTTTTAATCCAAATAAAGTGAAACTAGTAACACTTGTATGATTAAAAATATTGCCTTTGTGAAGAAATATTTCAGTCATATATTTGCTATTTGGCTAGGAATTGGTAAAAAAAAAAAAAAAAAGAAGTGAAAAGAAGTATGTAGATCATTTGTTCCACTCTATAAAGGGTAAATAAAGCATCCAGGGCTTGAGATAGGGTACAAAGAACGTTTCCATGGTTACATGCTTTCCCATATCAAATTAGAGCAGAATTTGTGTACAAGAGGTTTGTTGACAGCCTACATAGGCCATAAAAAGAATAGAAGGCTAGGAGTTTGAAATCTAAATATACTCTCAAAGTCTGTTGAGAGAAAGTTGGGTGAAGAAAGCAGCATCAGGAGAGTAGCAGATTAGTTAAGAGTATCAGATGCCATTTTGTAAAAAGATCATTTTTCTTTCAGATGCAGCTCGTAAAAGTCTCTTCAAATGTATGATTAGTTACTCTTTTCTTCATGCTCACAAAGATACCTCAATCTGGTGTCCACCCAAGCTATTAAGAAGCGACATTATCTGGCATCAGCTTCACCACCTGCCAGTCTTGCAGATGTCCTTCCACCACAGTCAGTCAGTCTCAAACTTGGGGCCTTCAAAAGGACAGTTAAAGGGCTATTCCCACACAAGTGCTGGCCAGGCAAGAGCTTTGTTGTACACCTGCCCCTGTTATTCTTATGGGACATTTAGTAGGAGTGAATTCTATTTTTAGTACATGTTGAGAATTCCAGTTGGGACAAACAGCATCTTATAAATTATAATAACATTGGATGTATGGTCAAAGCACTACCCAGCAATTTTGCAATACAGGAGTCTTCTCACATGCTTAAATTGTTCTTTATAGACTGGCAAAGGTACTTGGGCATTTAAATAATTTCCTATTTTGTGAACTAGCCCACAAAGAATTGGAGTATTTTACTTGTGTCTCTCGCATTTTTACTGTGTACAAATGGGGGTGGGATATTGTTAAATGATTACCAAAGAAAACTTTTCCACTTAAACTGCTAATTATATACAAGACCCTCTTTTTATTAATATCACATATTATAGTATTTTAAAATGTTAAAAATACTTTAACAGTTTATAAAAGTAAAGTCATATATGCATAAAAACATATAAGTAGAGAAAACCAAATTATATGTACATTTCAAAAGCAGAACTTGCTAAAATTAGTTAATTTCTCTTCCATGTATTTTTGGTAATATGATAGCAATAACATTTCAGTTACTGGTTTTCTCCTGAAAGTTCCATAGAAAGAATGAGAAGTTATGGTACAGAGTGCAAATGATTCAAAGGCATATAACGTACAAAAGAAAAAAATCAACTATCAACCATTAAACTGAAAATTCTGTACACTAGTGTATAAATAGTCCTACCCACATAGCAGATTTTAAACACAATGACTTGTATGAGTTGATACATTAATAAGTACAACATCTGATATGGGAAGTTCAGTGATTTCACACTAACAAAGTGAAAACAAAAACTAATGAAGAACACAATCACTTCCGTCGTCAAACACAATTCATACTTCATTTCACCAGCCACTGTTTTGTGCTGGCTGGTGGTTTAACGAGCGTTCCTGGACTGGATGGTTGGGAAACTGGGAGGTACAGGTTGAAATATTAAAAAAACTTTCTAACTTGTGGCAGAGAATGAGGTATCCATAAGGAAGGAGGGAAACGTGGGTGACAGCCCGACTCCCGCATTATCGTGTAGACTAAAGAAAAGAGCACTTGCTAAGCATCATGTTCATTCGTGTCAGAACTGACGGCTAATGGTAGCTTGTACAGCGCAGATTATGCCTTTGCAGCAGGCACTACATAAGTAGTAACTAGACTCAAAAATTATTGCCTGGGTGGGGAGCAAACTGTATTTTTCAATTAGTACTAGTGGACTATACCAGATAGCTATTAAGGAGACGTGACTGGGTTGGAGAGAAGCTTCTCCTTCGGTCCTGGTAAGACGTGAAGGGTGCGATGCTCTTTATTGTGGAATGTGGCAGTCAAGCTCTGTGTAATGTGTTACAGTGATTTCCTCCTGGCCAAGTGGAAAACATGCTAGAGTTAAAAAATGGTCTCAAACCTATGAAATGTTGACACCGAAAAACTGTCAGTGAAGACTGCTTAAATTAAAATCCTATATCTTTGTGTATAAATAGACTTTACTTTTTATTCTTGAGTAAGTCTTAAAGATACATGGATCACATGTAGGGTGCAGACATTTACAATAATATTTAATTGGCCAAAAATAGTCTATTCTCTTCTCTAAATTTCTCTTACATTCAATTCCATTTAGAATGGGAGACTTGAAGTTGCAGAATATAAGACTTTGCTTTAAACATATTCTAAAAAGTAAAGTTCAAAAATCTCTGAATGCCAAGAGGAAAATTTCATTTGTGTGGGTAAATTATTACATCCCTGACAATATTTTTAAATGAAGGCGTTAAAAGTCTTGATTGAGTGGGGCCTGGATTAGAAGCATAAGCCTAAAATATACCAAGAGAATAAAGAATTTAAAGGGATAATATGGTATCTGCCCCTCAATTCTCCCTCCACGCTTAATTTCATGCTACTCTGCATTTTTTCTCTGAAATTTTTACCCAAATCCTGTCCGACTGATGGTCTCTGCCCAAATGCCATATATGTCGAAGATGTTCAATTACTGCTTGAACAGCTTTAATTAAGTAATTAGTTTGGAGTGAGAAGACATGGAGAATACAGTAGAAAGCCTCTTTATTCTTCAACTTTTTAGCATTATATATACCACCAGTGGCTCCATAATTTAGGACAGATGTGAAAAATTTAGATAGGAATCAGAAGACAGCCATGAAAATTACTTAAGAGTTGATGAAAGGGACTATGAAGCAGTTAAATAAATAAATAGTTATGATTCCCAGCCTCCATTCATCCTGGCATAGTAGTGTGGTTTATAGAGGCAAATTGGGAAATATCTGATATTCCTTACCTGCAAAGGCAGTTTCTATTACATGAAAATTAGAAAAGTGGAAAATGATAAAGTTAAAAATCAGTTAAGAATTAAGTGATTTTTCTTCCCCACAAAAAATCTAAATATGTCATTTAAGTAAAATTTATTCAGAGTATATATGTATGGTACCTAGCACTTAATAAGAAGCCTACTTTAGTTAGTTGGACCACTGAGTTAAAAGTAATTAGACAAATAAAAGATACTAATAATATTGGGCTCCTGAGTTTGTCTCTGTTTATCTCTATTCCTTCTCAAACTCAGGCATTAAGCTACATTTTAAAACAAATTCAATTATTTTCTTCTATATTTCAATAGCATTACTGGTTAAGCTCTGAAAAAATGGAAATAAAGTCTTTTGCAGAACCCCTAAAAATATACATAATACATATTGATACTGTTTTACGGATATATGTCAGAATTAAAGAAAATTGTACTTTTAGAAATGTTAAAATTTTGCCAAATGCTGTATTCCTTGATGCTATTTGAGTCACTTGCATTAAGAAGGCCTTTTATAACACTATGTTTCATTATTATATATATTAAAAGAAAGTAGTAAAACATAGCTAACATAGCAATGAGCCGACTAAGCTTTTACTATTTTACATTTTATATTTTTTCTTTTATAAGACAGATTTATGTTTGTTACTAGAACCAGCAATGCATAGATTATAAAATCACAACTAAAACAAAGTATTTCAGGCCCTGGCCTGGTAGTTCAGTTGGTTAGAGCATCATCCTGATCTGCCGAGCCTGGGGGTTCAATCCCTGGTCGGGGCACATACTAGAATCAAACAATAAATAAATAAATAAGTGGAACAACAAACCGATGTTTTTCTCTGTCTTTCTGTCTCTCTCCCTTCCTCTCTCTCTCTCAATAAATAAGAAAAATAAAACAGTATTCCATTTGTCTTTCTATGAAAACTTTGCATGTCTGTTTCTCTTCTTATATTTTTGAACCATTAAATCACCAATGATTTTTTTTTTTAAATTATCAAAATAAAGAGGAAGCTATGAGATGGTTGAAAAGACATGAACTGAGTTTGGATACAGATTTTTTTTTTTTTCTGGTTTCTACTTTCTGGTTTCTTTTTTTTTGGTTTCTACTTTCATCTTGGCCTTCTACTAACTATGATATCTTGGGCAAATCCTTTAAGTTTTCCTCAATTTCCACATCTGCAAAATAGGGATAATGGTGTGTTGCCTTCTTTATCTTAAATAAGAACAGGAACAAGGGGAAAAGCATTATGCAAAAGGGTTGTGCCATTAAAATGCTAGTTTTTTTATTCTGAGAAGAGGTTAAATTATCAAAATTATATAAGAAGCTGTTTTAGTATATGCTAATGTTAAGTTAAAATGTAAACACCTTAAAATTATTTATATATTCACTGTATTAAGATTTATTTACATCAGATATGCAATAACTGAAAAGATAATCTAGTACTTTACTTTCTGCTAACCCCAAAAGACTCGGCTAAATTTGCTAAATGAGGAAACAAAGCATTTTTAGTAAACCAGGAATCTGGGCATACAATAGGTATTTTCTGGAAAAAATGGATCTTCAGTAGGCAAGAGAAGTAGCCTTATGAATTGCTCTACCTATCCCAAATACTTATACCAGATATTTTTCCCTGGCTGCCCTTTTCAACTATTAGCAAATATTTTGGGCTCTCCCCATATATATATGTTATATATATGCACACGTGAGTGGACAAGCATATATGTACACACACATCCAAGTGTAAACCCAAAGTCAAAGTATTGGAATGCTACTGTGTGTTAGTGAAGGCACAGAATCTGCTGCTTAACTTTGACCCTGCCAGTGATTCTGGGAGTCCGCCAGAGAATCAGAGTAATTCCTCTCTAAGGTTCCCTGCTGTGAAAGCACTCCTAATAAGAAATACTCCAATGAATGATTAATTTTGATTCTGTAACTCATAACATTTTATGAGTACTGAAATAAGATCCAAGAAATCTACACACTTAAAAAAAAGAGGCTTTAGGATAAATGAAAAAAATTACATCATTTCAATCAATTATGCTCAGGATCCTTAATTTGAGATAATAAATTTTATTTTCATAGCACCATCCCCAAATACAATGCTCAAACTCTTCCAACTGTAGCAGTATATAACCTTAAAATACTCTATTATTTTTTCTGAGATTATGACTTATAATAGGCGGACAATGACATTTGGGACTTTTGATTCACAAAGATGAAGTTTGACTCCCAATATTTCAAAACTATGTAAGGGAATTATTTAATATTCCCTATATAATATAGGCTGTTACTGAACCAGAATATTATTTGTAGTTTGAATATGCCTAGTCATTATGAAAGTCAAAATTGTGTTAAGAAAAAGTTTTTTTAAGAAAAAATTTCCTTTTCACATTTTTATAAGTAACATTAAAACATGCTGGTTGTGTTGGGGGAAAAAAGATGCAGTTTACATTTTCTTTTAATCATGTAAGATTTCTTTCAAATGCAATGCTTAGGAAGAAATATATATCTTGGTCAATTTTAAATGCATGGTATAATTTATGTCTTAATACTTTATTTTCAAGTGAATTAAAATATTCATTTCAAAACTTTCTTCTTTAATAGGAGAAACTCTTGAAAAATAGCAAAATTCAATTTTGGAAAAGGCCAAAAATTTAACAGGTATTAATTTATCTTTTGGTAGAATATATCCTGTCAAAATTCTGGAAATACTATGTTTTACCATCATCATATGTTTGACAGGAGAGTTAAAACTCATTCTTCATATTTACATAAACCAAATTTAAAAACAACTTATGTGGATTATAGAAGAATTCTATGCACACAGCAAGCATTTCATAAACATTCTGATGACTATAAATTAATTAGGAGATTAAGGATACTATCTAGGCAGGGAACTTAGCCCAATTATTTTATCCTAATAGTCATTTTCCAGATAAGACATATTAAACTATAATGAAAATGTTGGAAAATGATTTCAAAATATATTTCAAATGATACATACAAAATATATTGGCATGATTAAAGGTGTGAGATATAAACCTCATTTCAAGAAAATTAAACATATTTGATAACTTAATGTCATTTGACACAATAAAGTCCTAATTCAAAAGTATTTTATACTTTACTGACCCCTAAAATAAATTAAATTAAACCATTTTTCTAAGTATACTACTTTGAGATATTTGTCTAAAAAGTATTAAGTAATACTATCACGATTTAAACTTACTACGTTTTATACTGTTAGAATTTAATAATAAAGTTTACTTAAGTCAATTTTACAGGCAGTTCTCAATAGGTTATTTTCTATTGAACATTAATAAGAGCATATTACCTAATAATTCCAATTATTACCTAATAAATCCCAGTTTTAGGTAAAGAGATTATTAAAGCAAAAGTAGGTGATTTCTAATGAATATGAGGTGTTCTCACTTGAAAGAATAATCTTCATACTTTATAGGATTGCCGTTCTAAAAAGCAAACTTTATTCCTATTCTTTTAAAATGTAAGAGCTACTGTATCAAAAATCAGTAAAAAATTTCAGAATTTATCTTCTAAGAATGCTGCTAGAATGAGCAAACAAGTCTTAAATTTCAAATTTAAGAATTTGAAAGTTTTTTCTGACAAAGTGACAAAAGCTTTGGAAAGAGTTTAAAGATAGCTACTCTTAATAGAGAAATTGCACATAACAAGTGTACCTCCAAATTTTCAAACATTTCAATTACATAACAACTGAATTGTGAAAAATCATTACCCAATGATATATTACAGGAGATTATTTGCCATAGAAAAAGTTAAAATATGTCAATGTATTTCCTCTTCCTAAGTGCCACTTCAGTGGGGGATACCAGTTTGTGATTTTAAAAGATAAATAATGTAAAAGAAAGAGTGCATAAAAAAGTTAACTTTTAAGTAATAGCTGCATTAAATAAATAAGGTTGGATTACAATGTATGATTAACTCATCAATTATTTTTATATTATGTATGAACCAGAATTAACAAAGGTAAAAATGGATAATCATGAAAAACATGAAACATTGCTGAAGCCTTTAAACAAAAGTGCTGTATTAAGAAACTCTTAAAATAATGTTTACTAAGATCAAATTCTTGTGCTCAATCACAAAACAAATCTTTTTACTTCCCTATGACCACCTCTGCCCCCTGCTGCCCATAAATTAGTTATAATCTAACCTTTTAAAATAGAATTGTTAAATAAAACCTATGGGACGTAGAACACACACACACGCACACACACACACGCAAACACACACGCACACACACAGAAATTTACTATTTACAAAAGTTTAAAATGGCCCTAATTGAAGATATTCAAGATTTCTTTTTCCTATTAATATTTTCATCCTTTCCTGTGGAATAAACAGTTAAAAATGTAACAGGGTCATTCTACCTACATTAAAATATAGAATTAAGAATAAAACCAATATAATTCTTTTTCTGCTGAGTAGTATGTAATTATATACGAAACTTTTTTAGCCTTAAAAAAAAGGCACTTAAAATTTTTGCAGAGGAAGATAATTATCTATGATTAACAAAATGACTAACTCTTAGCTATACAAAGCTAATGTGATAAAACTGTTATAAAGAGAACAAGTATTAACTTTATAAATTATCAGAAAATCTGACTTCTTTGCTTTTAGATATAATCAAATATTAGTAACAATACTGATATAGCTGTCAGCAAATACAGTTACATTTATTTTATAATTAGTGATATATATCATTGATTTCATTTACTAAATATTTATCTCCAATGAGACTGAATGACAAAACAAAATACAGCTTTACAGAAGACAGAGCAAAAACTAACCTTCTATAGACATGCTTATTACTTAAAAGTTATTCTTTACTATCTATTCTGTGTTAAAGCATATTTCCCAGGAGTGGCAATTATATAAATATGTAATTCTTTATAGGCCTTAAAAAATGCATCTGAAACAGAAGATTATAAAGGCTAAAATGCCAAAAAGGTATATATGAATGCTTTTAAAAGCTCGTTAATATGTGCTCTCTACAAATGATTCCACAAATGTTCAAAAAATTATTCCTAAACCAATTAAGACGCTTTAAACTAATAGATAAAGAGTATTTTATTGGACATATTATTTAGTTAAAAATAAGCATTTCCCAGATTGTTTTTAAAGAGAGAAAAAAGAAAAGCAATAAATGTTTTAATAACAAAAGATCTTAACAATACATATTATCCTACTTTAGTTTTTCTCTAGACATATCTGACCTGATCAAAAATAGAACATTATAAATACTGCTCAGATATAATGTATTTGGTATTGTAACATATAACTAGTACAAAAGCTCTTTCTTTAATCAAGCAATCATAATTGTCAAGGCATATGCAAAGAATGAGACCTAAAATACAAGTTAATATTTTAAACTACGGGGAAAAAACACATTATTTCATACGCTATGCACTCAAGAAGACATTTCTATTGCAATTTTCTTACTTCTATTGTGACAGGGGAAAAATTCTAATAGCTGCAGAATCATATGTATTCAGCTTTTTTAAAACATCTATAAAACATAAAAACAGCTTAATGTTCATTTCCTACAAGAATCCACAGTCAGAAGACAGTCATCAAAATTTACTACATGTGAAATCATAATACTGACAGAGCTCTCCAGCTTAACATTTCCTTTGCATCTTCTTGCTTAACATTACTGTATATTGGAAGAGTGCATTTGTTTTTGTTATAGTGTGCTGACTTACAGCATTTAGAGCTGTATTAAGTTCTCTGTAGGAATACAGAGAACTTTTCAATGCAGTCTGATAAGATTCAATGTAGAATTTGCAATATGGAAATGAAGAATCCAGTAGCAATAATAATAGGTTTGGAATTACCTAATTTGAAGGTAAAAAGATTCAGAATACTGTAAATTTCAATTCCACCCTCAACTCTTTCCCTTTGTAGTAATATAGCTGAATAAATTTTTACAGAATTTCTTTAATCCAAAACAAACAAACAAATGAAACAAACAAACAAAAACCCCATACCAAAAACCCTCCACTATTATTTGGCTTGGATTATTCTTGAAATATTTGTATATATGTTATTGTGGCACTGACCTCGTGGAAGAAAGAAACTTAACAACTGGAAAAGGGCTTCAAAGACTTCTTTGGAAGTCTTGAAGAACTACACAGACTTACTGAATTAAAGCAAAAAGATCATTTGAATTCTAATGCATTCTGAAACATTTATATCTATAGAGACAAAACAGGCTGGCACAAGGAAAAGATTCACCTTTCTACAGTTTATGTTGTTTACTGAGTTAAGTCACCACACACACACACACACACACACACACACACTCTCTCTCTCTCTCTTTCTCTCTCTCTCTCTCTCTCTCTCTCTTCATAGAAATCTCATGCCTAACAATGTTCTTTTTAATCGGTATCTGAGATCTGGGTTATTGTATGTTACTCTTCTCTTTCTTTGATCTTCCTCAGTACTCAGCTCACTGTTAACTGTCCTGGGTGGTCTCCCATCAGGGCTTAGTGATCACTATCCCTCTCTACTGGCTGCCGTCTAGGGAATCCTATCAGCTGTATTCTTACATGCATTTGACAACTTTATTAGCTCACTCAGATTGTGCTTCAGACCATCTTCATAGCACATACACCCTTTCTCAAACAATCACACTTTTGTAGTTGACTTAGAACAAATAATTATATGAACACTTGAGCTGTTATACTCAATAATAAAGTCAAAATAAAGAGAAATTTCACATTATGTATAAGTCAAAGCTTGGTTTTCATGTTCAGACTAAAAAAAAATCAATTCCAGATTGATTTTTGTGTATATATCGTTATTGTCAGAGGATTAATTGATGAATTTTTCATTTGATGAGTCAGGTGGCATAAGCTCTGAGGCACTTAGTGAGCAGAATTCTAATTTACTCTGGCTCTTCATACTCTGTAGCAAATTCATCAATTTTGATATTTTATCTCAATCTACTTGTTCCCAAAATGTTCAGAATAAATTTCCAAAGCAAAAAAAAAAAAAAAGGTATTTAGCATTGTGAATCTTTGTGCTTATACATTATATGATTAATGTAATCTGAATTCTGGAAAAAAAATTATACTTTTTGAAAGATATTAAACCTTTATCTGATTTAATCTGTCCATTTTGACTTTATTACACTGTGATCTAAATCTCCACTATATAGCATGTTTCTATTTGCCTACTTACCTAAAAGAGTTCTGCAAACCAATAATTAACAGCGTGAAACTAAACATAAAAATTATGGAAATTTTATTTTGGCTTTAAAAAAGGCATATTCCCATGAAAAGCAAAAATGCTAAAAATCCCAAATAAAATGTTTCCAAATAAAAATTAAATGTTTTATTGATCAGACACCATGTTTTCCAAAAACTGCAGAATTTCATCATATGCTCTCCAGTGCTTCGTAAGAATAAAGAGAAAAAAAGAATTTTTCATATTTCTTAAACACAACATAATATTTTAGAATGTAGCTGTTTGTTTTTCAAAGGTAATCTGTCACACCTTTAGGAACTTTTATGCATGAATTTTTCATGTATAGCAAGAGAGTTTTAAGAAGAGAGTGTGAGTGAACATTTTAGTGTTGAATATGTATCCAAACTGTCATAACTATTATCAAAGTTCTCTCAAGATAACTTTCTTCTTCCTCTGGAGTTTGCATTTGGGTTGTTTTTCCAGTAATGTCTTCCACTTTACTATTTTCCGCATCACATTCCCTTTTGCCTGCACTTTTCCCGGTGCTAAGCCCCTGCCCTCGTTCTCAGGCGCTCAGGGCAGGTGTGGTGGACTGCTCTGCTTCCCCACACTTCATCTCCCTAAAAAGGTCCTACAAAAGGACTGAGACAGCCTCCTTCTGAGTTTAAGCTAATCAACAGGACTTTCATTTGGCGAGGAGAAAAGTCAGTGATGATGCTCTCGGTCTCCAGCCTGTGAACTGTCTTCACAGAAGTAGGGCATCAAGGGTAGGGAGCAAGGGGTCACGTTCAGCTCGGACTAATACAACCTCCTCCTTCACTGCGCTTGCAGCTCCCCCTTCGCTGCCTCTACGACCCTGTCACTTGCCTTCAAGACGCTGTCCTCCTCAGATGCTAGGGCCAGTCACAACAGCAGCTACACAGGAGAAGAGCTTGGAGCGGGCGCCAATGAGACCGATTCCAACTCAGTTTCTCTGGTCAACTGCCCACCTCCTTAGAAATAAATGAGGGAGAGCGAGCACCACCTTGCCCCAGGTTCAGAACTGTCTTTCTCAACAGCCAGACTCATTCAAACCCCACCAAATTAATGCAAGGCTAGTTTAATTAATAATCTACTAGAAAGAGCTGGGTTTCAGTGTGGAACAAATACCAAACCACTCTCTCCAGATGAGTCTGCATAAAATACCTCTTCTCTCTAAGCAAGAATATTCCTCCACAGAAGATTCCCATTACAAGGCTGCCAGTCCCACTAGTTCAGACTCCTACTCAAGACAGTGAGTGAAGGAAGCCAAAGTAGATAAAGTAAAACCTGATAAATCTGCTATGTCTTACCAGCTGTCGTAAAAGGCATAACTAATGGCCAAGTTTGGGAATCTGTGGATTTTACTTGTTAGTACTACTTAAATCTCTGTTACCACGGCTAGTATAAAGCTACGAGAACTATCTAAGAAAATAATATTGTGGAAGTAAATAGAAAACTGGCAATAAGATAACAAATTTGCCCTTAAACCATAGTAATCTATGATGCAACAAAAATGTTTTTAAGGTTCAACAATGTTACAGGCATCAGTAGAAATTCATATTTCTTCTTATTAAGTTGTATGCAGTTGTACTTGAAATATGGCATCCAAAATAGTTAAATAGTGAGAGTGAACATTGACTGAATTTGAAATTACTTTACTTAACTGATTTGAAAATACACTTGGATGAACTGAATAAAATACTTAAATTATTAAACAATTAGAATAAAAGATATATTATTGGAAATACAAAAAAAAGATAAATAATGGATAATTCCTTTTATTTCTGTAATACTAAATCAATTTATACCTCAGATCGTGAATGAAATGAATTTCATTTTCCTTAAATGATCTATATAAATATTTATTGATACAGTATAGAAGGGGGTATTCTGAATTACTGAGGGTTAACCTTTTAACTCCAAACTTTCATTTAAACTTGTGAAAATCTTTCCAAAATGTGTTACCTCCCTTAGTAAATGAGATAATCTAATGTTGCCTCAAGAACAGGGGTCATCATTACTGAACATTAAGTAATTTACTCATTATTTCTATGCCATAAATGTGAATGGTATGAGGTACTGGACTGAATATGGTGGAAGTCAAGGGTATTTCATGAAATCTGTTTTTTTGATGTTTTTTGCTTTCTCATAAGAGTGGAAAGTAGAAAAAAGGGAAGAAAGATTCCCTATAACATGACATGATTACTATTTTTACTTAATTGTTTACTAAATTGGCAACTTTCTCCTCAGATATTCTCTTGCCTTCAATTACAACTGTCTTCCATACTTTATCAATGACCATCAGTTTTCCTGATGCATTCAAAAGCATCCTTTATTTGTACTGGAAAACCAAGCAATCCTGGCCTTCACTGCCTTGTTTACCTTGATAAGGTAATACTGCCATCTTGTGGACCTAAAAATATTCCTGGTAAAGATATCAAAGGTAAGTTGCATTTTCTTAACTACAGGCATAAATAGGTATTACTTCTGAGTACCATGCAGTATGAGACACTTGAGTGTGTCAGATAACCAAGCTTTACTCTACACTGAACAAAGACTTTTACCTCATCATATAATTAATCCATTCATGATAAAATTCTTGGTTGAGCCAGGTAATCACAAAGGTGTAGTGTAAAGGCTCCCAAACACAAATTCACAAAGCTTTGAAGATGTTTCCATGGATATATGGGGGTCATAATGAATAATAGAATCATTTTAACATGAACCTCTGAAATCTAAACATCTGAGAACCACTAATATAGGCAACGACTAATATAGGCAATGACTAATATAGGCAACGACCAAGTGAACTATCTTTATGATTTTATTCTCTATCTACTCCATCCCCAAACCCTCAATTAATGCATACATATTATGTTTGCCAAGTATGAACTTTAAGAGAATGCAGATGATAATGAGGAAAGATGCTTCACACTGGCTGCAGGTTCCTTATAGGATTCTGTATTAGAAGGATCCCAGAAGGGAGATCTGAAAGCCAGTGTGATGAGAAAGAGTTCTACCATGGCTTGATTATATTTTTGATACTGTTTGCAATACACATGTCGCTCTACCAGTGTTCTCAATATATGCAGTGTTCCCAAGTACAGGGAGCAAGGCTGGGCACTTTATATACCAAACAAGAAAGCTGAAGTAGAGGTGTTACCCCTATTTTGCAGATAAGAAACTATTCATTAGTCTTTATTGTAGGCAGTGACACATACTATTAAGAATAATTTAATTCACTCTTGCAAGTAAGAGCATTAAATGCTATTACATTGGACACACTTTCCTTCTATCATTGTGAATTATGAGAAAAACTGATAGTATGTTTACAAGCATGAAAAACAAGCAGAAGCAAACCATCAACCAGAAGAATTTTATCAGGGCAATAACTAAGATATAGAAACTAAGAATTACTACTTAAATACATTATGACATTTGGTTTTATGCCAAATAAAGAGCAAAGCTGCTATCATCAAGTATACATGCACATTTAAAGAAAGCATAAAATGTATATTTACAATGTGTTAAAACAGTGACTAATATTTTATATTATCTATGCTCTACTAAGTTTAATAAGGCAATTTAAATAGTATTTTCAACTGATAGTATTTATGCTTTAAAAAAGAATATGACCTGTTTCAAGTGTAGTGTGAAGCAAAAGTAGGAAACTTTAGGTTAGCATTAAAAGTAGTATTTTGTTCCATCGGTTTGCAGTTTCAAGTCTCAGTCTTGGCTTTGGCTGGCTCTGAGCAGATGGCTAATATTAATTACTAGCTTTATACCCAGAGCCCCCTAACTGCTGTACTTTCCTGACCTCAGTAACAGCAAGCCGGAGGAAACATTCCATACAGTGTCTCTTGTATGGACTCAAAACTCTCTACTCCACACAGATCCTGAAGGAACATTAACTCAAGGAATTCCTTTACTGATGACTTAAAGTACTCGTGGCAAAGGTCTTGCAAGATAAATACAGGTAATAACAAAGTAGCTGTAAGTGAAATTTTACAAAGTATGGGGGAGGGAGTATGGGAATACTAGAGACAGGTAAAACCATAAACATTTGGACTATTCCATTTGTGGCATGACTGGAAACAAAGAATTAGGACTTACAAATGCATCCTTTCCCTTCTCGGGATCAGCATGCAGGAAGCTCATTCTACTTCCTCTTTCATGTGAAATGTTTACTGAATGCAGACTACAGCAAGGCATAGAGTTAATGGCCAGGATAACTGGTAAGACAAACAGGGCGCCTGTCCTCATAGCAAACAGAAAGACAGATAGCTGTGAAAATTGCTTCAAAGGAGAAATGTGTCATAGAACATAGATCAGGGGCTAATGTAGTTAGGGATAATGGAAGGAGGATGGGAAGATTTCCCCACAAAACTGACATGTAAACTGAGACCTGAAGGCATAGAGAAATAGAGGGAGAGTAGTTTGAAAGAAGCTGAGAATCAGGTAATCAATGCACATAAGAGCAACAGAAGGGTTTAAGATGGAAAGTGACATGATCAAATATGTGTGTTCAAAGATCATTCTTGCTGCTAAGTGGAGCCGGACTGAAAAGGAATGAGACTGGATGTGGAGTTACACTATAAGACAAATGTAGTAAGTCCGTGGGAGAGCTGATGGTGGCTTTGATTACGGAGTGACAGTGGAAATAGACAGGAGATCATTCAAGATACATTGAAGAAGTAGAAGTAACAGAATTTGGTGACTGATTACATGTAGGGAATAAAGAAAGAGAAGATGCCGAGGTTTTTTGACATGCGCTGTGGTAAGGATGTTGGTGCTATTTACAGAGACAGAGAACATAGGGCAGCGAGTTTGTATGGGAGGAAGCAAAGAGAGCAAAGTGTTAACTTTGGGTCACATTAATATAAAGAAGCCAATGGGAGCTCTAAGGAGCCATGATGGTACTTGGATATAGGGGTATAGAGTTCAGAAGAATGGCTTGGGGTAGGGAATTAAAGTCATGAAGTGGAAGACACTGCCTAGAGAGAAAATGTGAGGTCAAAAAAGGGTCTTCAACAAAACGTTGAAAATGTCCAATATTCAAAAAGCAGATACAAAAGTTAACAAAAGAGAACATGGAACACTCACCAAAGAGACTATGTGCTGTGAAGAATACTTTGTTGGAGGTTTTCTGGTGCTATGCCCAAATATGTTTCATATATTAAGGATATGTCATTAGACAAACTTCAGTATTAAAGAAACAGTGAGCTAATGCATATTTCTGAACTGTTATTTTGAATGGCTATAACAACATGCTTAATGTAAGTCTGAAGTTAGCTATATTATTATAAGTGAGGCAGCCATACTATCTCTTTAATCTTCATTAATCACAACAAAATTATAACAAAGGTATTCATATCCTCTCCATTTCCTAATACACCTCAAAGAAGTTAAGTAACCTGCTCTGGGGCACTGTAGCTAGAGCCAACATTTGACCTTGTGTTTGTCCAATTCCAAATTTTAACCACCCCTACCTACTGACTTTTCCAATAATAACATTGCATGAGATTCCTACAGCACGTTAGTTTGGCATATATCCTCTCATTTAATCATCTGAATAACTCTGTGAAGGGGCATTATCCCAATTTTACAAATGAGAAAATGGACTCAGAAAGGTGAAGTTATTTATCACAATTCACACAGCTAGTAAGAAGAAATGAGAAGCCATGTCATTTCACTTTAAGTCCATTGCTTATCTAGTACTCCATAGTAATTGTGTTCTACAAAAACAACACAGAAACAAAACACACATGCATAACCACCCCCCCAATACAGTGTTTTCTTGTTTAACTTACTCATTCACCAAGTTAGAGTGATCACTGTATACTATGTATCATCACTGTAAAGAGTACTTTTGTTCTTTTGCTTCAAAAGAAAACTGTGATTCTTTTACCATCTGTGTTCCCTGTTTCATTTCCCTCAAGCAGCTCCAAAATATGATTACTTCCCAAAGACAGCCTCCAGCCCTCTGATGCCATCTTTCTGCAGTCTCTCCTCAGCCATATTTATGGTTTAACTAGTTCCTTTTTGTTAATGATTCCCAGTCAATCTGGTCCCAATTTCACACCTGAGTACGACTTTCTTATGCTTAACTGCTTAAAATAATCTCCTTTTCAAAAATATATATATATTTTCTCAAATGAAGCCAATCAACCACTAAACTTATCTAGGTATACCCAAAACAATAACCTGCATTTCTGATATTTGTCACTGATAACACCAGTGTCCTGTTCTGTACCTTCCAACCAAAAAAAAAAAAAAAAAAAATTAGCATTACAGAAAGGAAGTACAGTATAAGGGGAAACTGTTAATCAAGATTACCTCTGGCATGGCATATGAGTAGGGGCTGAAGCTTTCATTTCTTATTTTTTTAATTGCAAGGGATTGTATATATATATTTTACTTTTAGTTTAGTTTTTCAGCATTTTTACAAATAATTTTTTTTAAATCCTCACCAGAGGATATGTTTATTGATCTTTTAGCGAGAGGAAGGGAGGGGGAGGGATCAAGAGTAGGAGAGAGGGAAGAGAAAGGGTGAGAGAGAGAGAAACATCAATCGGTTGCCTCCTGTATTCACCCTGACCAGGGATCAAACCCAAAACCTAGGTATGTGCCCTGACCACGAATTGAACCTGCAACCTTTTAGGTGTATGGGATGGTGCTCCTGCCAACTGAGCCACCTGGTCAGGGCACAAATAACTTTTTAAAAGAGAAAAAGTATTAAATCATATAGGCATCTAAGTAGGCCTCTTTTTCCCAGTCCACTTTAGCTCACTGAAAGAAATCACTTAATCCTCACACAGGCATACAGTTTATTCTATGCTTTCATGTAAAATGAATGTAGACCTTGGGTGTTGTCAAGTATAAAATGATCCGAATGTTTCTCCTGAATGTTTAACTAGATGAAGGTGATCAATCTTACATTAGCAATACTGGAAAGAATTTTAAGTTTTCAAAAGGTATCGACATTTTTAAAAAATATATATCTTTATTGATTTCAGAGAGAGGAAAGGAGAGGGAGAGAGAGAGATAGAAGCATCAGTGATGAGAGAGTCATTGATTGGCTGCATCCTGCACGCCCCCGACTGGGGATCGAGCCCGCAACCCGGGCGTGTGCCCTGACCAGGAATCGAACACCGATCGCCTGGATCCTAGGTGGATACTCAACCGCTGAGCCACGCCCGGCCGGGCAAGGTATCATCATTTAAAGAAAGAATGTTTACAAGGCATTTCCCTCAGAATGACAAACTGTAGATCACTATAAATTACAATCTTATTCTACTTATATCTATTAAGTATAAGAATGATGACTAAGAGATAATTAGATCACAGAAAATATCTGATAATTAGATCACAGAAAATCCTACGTGACATTTGTTCCTTAATATATCATCCACACATAGTAATGCACTAGACTGTGATGGTAGGAAGCTTTCTTAAAGGCCTTGGAGAATGCGAAACTAGTTAAGTGGTATGTGTGGCATATCAAAGATGGCTATAAAATCTTTGATACTCCTCCCATCGAGACACGAGATTAAAGTCCCCACTTCTTAATTTGGGCTGGCCTGACTGCTTTGACCAACAGAGCATTATGAGAGGGGCACCATGCCCGTTCCAGGCCTACTTCTAAGAGGGCTGGTGGTGTCTGTGTTCTTCCCTCCATGAGCTGTCCTGTGTAATGTCTGACTACGCAGAGCTGTTATGCCACGACACAGAAAAATATGAGTATTACTGCTTAGAGTACCAACTTTCTAACTACTAAACTATATCACACTTACTGCACTTCTAACTTTCATGATACTCCAACAGAATGAAGAGCTCCATGAGAGCTTGGATTTGGGGCTATTCACTGCAATATCCCCATTGTCTAAAACAGTGCCTCGTACACATGTCAACATGTTAAGTGAATGGGTAAGTATTCCAGAAATACGTATTAGAAAAGAAGCTCAACCTATCTCTTACCACTCAAGAAGAAAAACATCTCCCAGGCAGTTGGTGGAAAAATAATCTCAAGTTAAGGCAAAGTACATTTTGAAGAAATGTTCTAATGAAGGGCTTTCACTGTGAAGGACCAGCTTTTCTCATTTCCCAAGCATTACGACTTTCCTCTTCTCTGTTACAGAATCAGTGTCATAATGATCTGAGTGGAGATATCAATTTTCTTAATAAGCACAGCCTATGCTACTAAGTTTTAGATCACAGTACAAAAATAGAGAACGCAATGCACTGACAATATCCTCCATTTGCCAAGCCATGCCTGCAGTCCATGAATAGACAGAATGTTTTTCTTGCCTCAGACACTCAATTTCCAATGCTTAAGTATAACTTTAATATGGCTTATACACTGGAAAATATGGCATATTTTAACTTTCATTCTGGAGAAAATAAAAAAGTTTTCTTTTGCTCTCAATCTTGTGCATTTTTCTAGGTGGTTCATGTAGCAAAACCCTCTTCTGCAAAAATTCACTGTGGATTGATGGTTCGCTCCAGATGGGCTGTGGCTGATGTGATAAAATGCATATATGTTTCTTCAAAGCGAATTCAAGAAAGAAGTCAATCCTAAGGCAATACTCGTGGACCAAATGAGGATATTAACAACACGTGGTTTGAATGAAGATTTTTTAAGTACTGACAAGCTTTTGGTGCAGGTAGGCGTGTGACAGGCCAGGGGAGTAGTTGTACAACTGAATAAATGTAAAAGGCAAGGTGCAAAGATAACAGACGGGTCAAGGCAAAAACAAACTCATCTCAAGGGATCTGAGCAGGACAACATAAGCAAAGGCAGAGGAAGAAAATAATGCAGGAGACTCCACTGGAATGTCGGTCACTGAGAGGAAAAGGCTCATCTCACAACAAGAGAGCCTGGAGTCTGCCAGAACAGGATCTATTTCTCCAAGAAACAAGAGAACTCAGCAGGTGTTGGCAGCAAGGAAAAGTAGATGAAAATAGAAAGATGAGGGAAAGAGAGGCCCAGAGACACAAAGGAGATAGGACAAAAATGAATGTGCCCCTAGGGCATATTTTAAAATCTGTACTTTCAAAGAATCCCTAATGAATTCGGGTAACTTGGACAAGGACAGCAGGGGGCTTGGCCTTGGAGGGGTGCCTGGCCCCAGAGCTGTTCTGCTGTCAGGGAGGAACTTACCGCACCCACCGGTCCCCACGCGGGCTACTGCTCCCGCCTGCTCCTCTCCCTGCGTCCGTTCCCAGCAGCGGCGGAACCTGTGTGACTGGTAAGCTGCTGCTGGTGACTCAGGAGCTTTCCCGCACCTGGGCAGCCAGCTGTGCGTGGAGCACACACGTCATTCTGTTGCTCGGTGCCATAATCTCCACACGGCGAGGCCCTCGGATAATTCTGCCAAACTCTGGGGAGATGTATCAGCCAACCCGTCTGGCTCGTAGACCAAACCTATTCCTCAATCTATTATTTGTCAGTTATAAGGATGACACATTGATCTCTATCATGACTCTTTCTCTCATTGGTTCTAAAATTTGGGTGGAGAAAAGACAGCTGCATCCCAATTTCGGAGGTGTTAAAATATAAAGAAAATGGGCATCTTAGAATGGACAAAATGCAGTAATTTGATACCTTAGTATTATGACTTGCTAATTGTATGTGTATATATGTAAGCGAGAGAAAGAAAGAAGGGGGCAGATTATTAACATTCAACTATCAATTATCCAAATAAGAACTTATCTACAAAAATCCCTAAATTTTCTGCAGATAAAGTGGCTCTGCTTGGGTTTCAATTCGAAAATTGACCGTCTCCATTCTTTTATGATTTCCTATTGGAATACAACTTCTAGCCCAGCAGGACCTGATAGTTATGGAAAGTTAAGGTTATACATCCACTTAGGCTTAGAGTCCAGGGTTAGTTTATAAACAAACTGCCTTAATTACTTTTCTAAAATTCTGGAGGAACTGCTGAGATTGGTCTTTTGCATCAGTCTCATTGTAATGCTAGTTATCCAAAATATGAAATGGGAAAAATGAAAGACTTGTTTAAGGAGGAAGAACAGAGGTGATTTTAGAGTTCTGTTTTCACACTGAGAGTTCGTTAGTTTGATTGAAGTGTTTGTTATGGTATCCTGAATGTCTAATGGACCCACATTAACTTTACATACAAATTAATCCATAGGCAAATATTAATGAGATTTAGATGTTTATTCCTACTGTTTATTCTCACTTTCCTGAAAATACAGTGACCTAAGAATTTTTTCAATAACAAGATATTAGATCTCATATTATTTATATACAAAGCACTTTTCTTTAAAGCACAATGCATATTACAAGTGAAATATATGGGTACGAACACAAGTTATGTGGCTCCTTTATTATCTAAATATGGTCAAAGAGATCTAAATGAACACATCATGACAGATTTTTTAAAATGTGTTTTTCTAACTTTTAGATCATGAGTTCATTAAACTTTTATCTTTTGTGCAACTGATATGTTAATAATGGGCACATAGGAAAAGAAAACTACAGATTTACAATAATATTTTATAAAAGTTCTAAATATAGATAAGAGAGCTTTGTATTAATTATAAAAATTTGCAGTACCAACAAAAAATATTGATGGGATATATGAGAAAAATACCAAGGCATGTACTTGGATATATCAGAGAAAAATAGTAATTATAGCCTGTTTTTACATGTTTTCTGTATAAAAACAGGCAGCTTATAATTTCTTCAATTAAAACAAAGTCAATTGGTAGTCCTTAAATTCTATAAAAAGGAAGACTTTTAAGGTAATAGCCTTTTGTAACAGTCTTCAATTTTTTAAAAGTAGAAAAGTGTTTAATTGTAATGCATTCCTATGTTAAAATGAATACCTTTCCACCATTAGATACATATTCAGAATCAGGTTTCTAATCATGCTACAACTCCCAAACACTATAAAATAATTTTGTTCTTTTCATATCAATGCATTTTCATTTTCACTAGAACTAATTACCTTTAAATAAATGATTCAGAGATGTCAAAAGCGACTCTCAGGGAATGTTTCAAGAGGTCCCAGTTTCCTGAATTATAGCCTAGAACATCTGCTTAGCAATCTGGCAAGTAGTATGAAGCCAAAACAGAGCATCTCATATATAGTAGTTGTATCTGACCTCAACAATGTGACAGCTGGCTATTTGCCTATAACCTTTATACTGTAAAAATCTAAAATTCTGTATGCAAGAGAGACTAGTAAAAACAAGAGTGCCAACACCAGAAGCACAGGGTGTAAAAGGAAAACAAGTTGCTTTAGGAAAGTAGAATTGTTGGCTTCTTCATGCCAAAGGAATTAGAAAATATTGTTAAAAGAACTTAGGAAGAAAATTTAAAGCAACATAGTAACTTGATTTTTCTTATGACTCACAAAACAAAACTAAACAAATGTAAAAAGTTAAACCTGTTATAAAACTGGAGAAAATAAAATTAAAACTTAAATTGGCCCCTCTCATAAATGAAGTGCTTAAGATACAAACTGTCAGAAACACTCTAAGATAGAATCAGATACAAAAGAAATGAGTTTAGGACTACACAAGTACAAATTAATTCTCTTCACAAAGGCAGACAGCAGTTATAAGCCACTTGACATACACTCTAAACCAGACATAAACATCCCAGCTGGGCGACGTCTGTAAGTGGACTGGTGAGTATTGCAAGTAAACATCACACTGTTAGAGACACTGGTAGTCTCAACTTGATCTTCACTAATCAGCAGGGTTATGGTACTTCTGGACCAGACGGGAAATGACACTCAGTTCAGTCCAATCTCGATTCAAATTGATCTTGGGATTTTTAACTAGTTTCAGAGTCAGAGGTCTAGAAACATATTAATCTTTTACGAAATCTAATTTTTTATTAGATCATGGCTGACCCCAAGTTACTAATAAGGCATATGTATCTTAAAACTCTCTTAACAGAAAGGAGATTTGAAACTCCCCCTGTCTACCATGTTTTCATGGAATTCAAAATTACTTTAAAGGTGACTGTAAATATGTTAGATAATATGTAGATAATGTCAATGCATTTTAATGAGAACTTGTATTAAATGGCTGAAATAAAGACAATGGAAATAACCAATAAGATATGAAACTGGAGGTTATATTTGAACCTTATACAACAACATCTCACTCATCCTGCAGCAACCCTCAATCATCCAATACTCCTGAAGCCAGAAAAGCATATCTAACCATGTTCACACTAATCTTCAAATCTTATATAGTAAAAGATACACAGTAGGGGAAAACTAATCTTACTGAAATCGTACCTCAAATAATTTGAGAATGACTTACATGTGAGAAGAATATTAAGAAATCCCAATAGGCAGAGATTAGAAAGGCACTTTCAGGCATAGGAAAAGCAAGGGCAGAGATGATGTAAAAAGGGCACAGGCTGAGTTCAAGAAATGGCAAGTATTTCAACTAAGGGAAGAATACTGATGAAAGAGAAAAAAACAAACTCTTTGTGATAACTTAAGAGTAGGCTTTGATTGTATCTCAATGTAAGTTATCCCTCAAATGTACTAATTGCCGAGTTTCCAGATACATCTTTCAATTCAGCCAATATTTTTTCTAGTGAATTTTATTATTATTGTTTTTAATCCTCACCAAAGGACATTTTTAATTGATTTTAGAGAGAAGAAAAAAGAGAGAGAAGAGAGGAGAGAGAGAGATCGTTTGCCTCCCGTATGTACCCTAACGGGGGACTGAACCCACAACCTAGAAATTCCCCGACCGGGAATCAAACCTGCAACCTCTTGGTGTACAAGATGACGCTCTAACCAACTGAGCCACCCAGCCAGGGCTCTAGTGAATTTTAATGAAAGTATTATATACATACAGAAAATTGCACAAGTCCTAAGTGTACAGCCTAATAAATTTTCACAAAGTGAACACACCCATGTAACCAACAGTAAGATTTTTTTAAATGAGCTCCACCAGCACCCCAGAAACTCCACCATGAAGCCACCCCTTAAGCATAAACTTTATCTTGATTTCTAACACCACAGATTAGTTTTGCTTGTTTCTGAACTTTATGTAAAAGGAATCATACAATCTGTGCTTTCTGTGATTGGCTCTTTTAATTCAACAGTGAGTTTGAGAGGCTTGTCCATGTTGCATGTAGTTTTAAGTTTTATCATTCTTATTGCAGGATAATAGTCTACTGTATAAATATAGCACATTTAGAATTTATAATTGGCAGCCTGAAATCAACCGTGGTTTTTTACATGAGTACTTAGAATTTACACCATAGAAACAGGCAAACGGTATAAGTCAGAGCTTCATTTGTTTTGTTGATACTGTAGACTTAATAAAGTGATGTAAAGTGTTAATTATACAGATTAAACTTGAAAGTATGTCTTGTCTGTAGCTGTTACACTGTGAATAGCATATAACATTAAGGAAATGTTCTTCCAGTATTAGAAAATTATAATCCAAGGCACTCACATATAAGTAAAGTCTGGACATATGTCTCTGTTGTTTCACTTTTGTCTTAGTGTTGTCTTAGCAATGAAAATGATGCAATGAAGCCATTATTGTAACCATAAGATGGCTCTGACCATAAGAGTTCAGCAAAAATCAACAAAAGCATTCTAATGAGACGCGACTGGCTATATGAAATTATGAGTATTGAATATTTCATTATTTGGAAATCAAGCTATTGGGTCTCAAGGTACGATGTATATTCAACTTTGATACTTCCAAACAGTTTTCAAAGCAGTTAATTTTCACTTCTATCAGGATTGTATGAACATTCCAATTGGTTCATGTCGTCTGTAGTATTTTGCTTTCTAAAATATTAGCACAAATAATAATGTTATTCTCTAATACTGTTTAGAGATGTAGTCCAATTTCAACCCCACCATGTAAGTAAAAAAATTTTTTAAATTTATTTTTTAAAAAGATAGGACAGTTGGTTGATGGGAGAGAGAAAATGGTAGAGTCAAGGAATTCCTGATATATATGAGGTTAAAGAATTGTAATAATTACATAGCAAGTGAGCTGAAGTGAGAGGACGTTGTTTTCAGAGACGGTGATGTTTGAATTTGTGATTTTGGACTAATCTACTTTTCTAATAATAAGATATTGAAGAAATAAATGATTACATATTAACATATAAGGTGTCCCCCCAAAATGTATACACACACTTTGAATAATTATAAAGGCAGTGTTTATTAAAATATATTTCATTTTCAAAATTGAGCTGTGAGCTGTTAAAATGTGTATACATTTTTTGGGGACACCTTGTATATGCATATCTTTGTTATGAGATGTTATAGTCATTAAATATGAAGTGTAAAAAATAATTACATGGAAAGATATTAATGCTATATAAGTGATAAAAGGTTAACTGCAAAATAAAAATCTTAGAAATGCTTAGAGTAAAAACTGAAGGGATACATGCTAAAATATTGACAGTGACTATCTTTAAATGGTAAGATTATGTGTAATTCAATTTTTTATAGCTACTAAATATTATAAAATATATTGGTTTAGTATTAAAAATGAGCCCCTTCCCTGTTTTTATTTTGTATACAAAATAAATATTTATGCATTATAAAATAGAGTAAATATTTTTAAGGAAAAAATATTGATTGCCAAAAATCTCAGACTATACACATATGGACAGTAGAGTTAGTTTTCATTAACCTTTAACCCAGTGGTTCACAAGTCAGGGCATTTTTGCCCCCCAGGGAACATTTGGCAATGCCTGGAAACATTTTGGTTCTTATAACTGCCAGGGTGCTATTAGCATCTAATCTAGAGGGTAGAGACTAGGCATGCTGCTGAACATCCCACAATGCACAGGAGAACCTGCATAACAAAGAATTATCTGACCCAAAATGCCAACCAATAGCTGAGAAACCCTGCTTAAATCCAACCAATTGCCGATTAAATATGTATTCTTACCTGAGAAAAAAGAAAAAGCAGCGAAACTGAATTGTTCTAGGTGAACCTCGTTGTTGTACTGTATAAACAACTCAATGTGCATATGTTCTATTGTTAATCATGTCCAAGGAATCTATATAAGGACTAGAAAGCATCAATGTTATCTAAACAATTAATCAAAGGTCACAATATTTTACTTCTCATAAGAGACAGAAATGCATTTTGCTGTTATGTAAAAGACCAAGGAAAATAGAATCTGAATTAAAAATTATTTAAAACATTTTAAAGTTATATAACTTTTTTCTAATAGCCCACTGTCTTTAGGTTAATATGGCAGAAAAAGAAAAAAATGAAGGAGAAAATGGTGGCAAACAGGTAAATAGGAAAATCAATGGCTATTCCATTATATTGTCATTTGAAATACAACGCTATTTAAATAAAAATATTTATTTATAATTCCTTAAAATAAATCGGTACTTCTCTTGAGCAATAATAAATGAGCTGATTTTATTTCAGTATATTTACCATGCTTGGATATGTCTAAAAATAGTAATAGTTAAACTGAAAGGCAAATTAAAATTATTGTTCTAACAATATGAAGGCAAGTTGAAAAATCATTTTTTTTTTATTTTTTAAAACCCCCAAACAGCCCAGCCAGGTGTGGCTCAGCAGTTGAGCAATGACCTACGATACAGGAGATCGAGATTCGATTCCCGGTCAGGGCACATGGCCAGTTTTCGGGCTTGATTCCCCGCAGGGGGCTTGCAGGAGGCAGCTGATCAATGACTTTCTCTCATCACTGATGTTTCTATCTCTCACTCTCCCTTGCTCTCTCTGAAATCAATAAAAAAAAATATTAAAAAAATAAACAAAACCCAAACATTTTAAATCTTCTTAATTAAAATTTTCTCTTTATTAATATTTCTAAATTGCTATTTCCTGTCTTAAGAAAAACATCCCCATTAAAAATTCGTGATTGCTAGAATACAAGATGAGAGATTATGAAAGCAAATAAAAACCTTGTAAAGTTTTTATAAAATTTTTAATGAAATTAGCTTTACACTGTCTCTTTTGAAATCGAAAGTGAGCTGCAAGCTCAGATAAGAGGTAAGTATAATGCAAGAAAAAAACCTGTCCTATCACCAACAAATACATTTTATTCTCAGAAAACATCTGAATGTAGTTATTAATAATTATTTCTCAGTAGTAAAAACAGATTTATAAATGACAATAAATTAATCTTACTGGCAGGAATCAAAAACGTGTACTTGTAGAGTCTGACCATAGCTCAGTGATAAAATATGATCACTATTATTGCATGTTATACAAGAAAGATGAGCACTTTGGACCATAATTGTATTCTTTCTTTTAATCACCTTCATAACCATAATTCTGTTTTCAACAACTTCAAAAGAGGAATGTAATTTTGGGGAGAGAAAAAATTAAATTACCTAGTATTGACTATGTTTTGGTCAAAACTATATAGAACAAATGATCACCAACTGTTTTGTTTGTTTGTTCTTAATCCCAAAATATCAATTCAGGAATAGTTTTAGCAACTCAATTTATAAAAACATTATAAAGATTTAATATAAGGCACATTGAATTTAAATTGGTAGTAAAAGTAAGTTAGTAATTGTCCATATAATTATGAGTCCTTCTATTCTCTGCCTATTAGGATTTCTTTAAATTATTTTCATATGTAAGTAGTCCTTAAATTTATTATTTTAGTATGAGTAGTTTTTAGCGCCTGGTGTTATCTTTTACCACTTATGACTTGAAGCATGAGATACTAGTATGAACACGGTAAGATATAATTTTCTAGATGAGCAAAGGCGCAGAAACTAAAATCAAGGTTGAGAATTTCTATAAAGACTAGGCTAAAAATAAATTCATCTCATTTTCAAAAATCAAGTCTCATTCTCTAAATAACTTATGACAGCAAATCTTGAATTACTTCAAGGATATGTACCCTTATGAAAATTATCAACAAATTGTTCCATTTTTCAGTTTGTGTTTTCTTCATTCTGCTAGTGTCTGAATGGAGTTCTCAGGAAAGAAAAGCACTTTTTATTTTATCTGAGTTAACCTGCATTGCCCAAAGACAAAATCAACAATGCCTTCCAAAGAATCATATGCAGTAAGATACTAAACAAAGTATTTACTTTTACTAATGTTAATAATACATATACAATAAAATATTAAACTAAGAAAGTACCTTCACTAATACTAACAAATGGATAACTTTCCTACCAAAGCCGCTAGTATCAAAGCATCTTTGACAAATACCTGTCACTCAATGAATAAGGGGTTTAGGTCAAGCTTTCCCTAATTTTTTATAACAATTCTTTTTGTTTTTATAACAGCATGTAAGAAAGATTTCCATACCCATTATTCAATTGGAGGCCTATAAATATAAAAGCCGGCTTTTACATACTTGAAAACGATCAATGCAACAAAGGCATCTAACTAAGTGTGCCTTATTTATTCCACAAAAGAAGAAAAGGGTGCTTAATCAGGCTAAACAACCTTCTTCTAAGGTAAAGAGCAAGTTAGTAAGAGAAGCAGGGCCTAAGCCAAGGCTGAATTACAATTATTCTCAGACAACTTTGGAAGAAGCAACAGGGGTATGTCAGAAGGGATGGCAGAGGAAGCGAAAGACCTAAGAGCTGCTCTTCGTAAATAACTTTAAAAATTCAAATATAATGAGAGACAGCAAATAAGGTGTTTCTTATCCTAGCAGGAATGTATGTACTCCTTCTCACAAACAGGTTATTTCCTGAGGCCTGCTCCTCAGCCCGCTTCACAGTTCACCAACTCCTTTTCACAACCCTCCTTTTCTCCCAGACCCACAGGGGTGACCACCCACACATCCAGCTATGCCTTTTAATTTCTGTGTAACCAGAGGACCTTTATTTTACTTAATAAATGTTGTCTACTCTGTACCAGCTCTTTGCATTCAAAGTTACCTCCTATACTGCATTTCCTATACATATCTAGACATGGGAGAGCCTGCTTATTTGCCTAAAATTTTTGAATTAGGACATACATATTGAAAGAAAAACTGCTGGATATATTTACGGGCCAGGTGCTTCGTTAGTTCTGCTTTTTCAATTAGTAACTGCACTTCAGTATAGCAATCTCCTCTCTCCATTCCCCCAGCAGTAAATGAGCTCTTAATGAGTAGTACATTAATTAATACAAATAATTCAATATTGACAAGATTCCTATAATAAATCTTTTGCAAAACAGTATTTTTTAAAATTAGAGAAGTTTAACAGAAGGAAAATAGAAAGAATTAGATTAAATATTTTTGAGAAATTAAGCCAAATTTTTTCTATGTTTTGATTTCTTATAGTGGGGCATGTGTCAGAAAAAAAATTATTATAAAAATATAAATACAGAATCAATTTAAGACCTAGGAAAATCCATTTAGACCATCCAGTATACCACCTTTGTTAAAGAAATAAGAAGATAACTTTATCTATCTATCTATCTATCTATCTATCTATCTATCTATCTATCTATCTATCATCTATCACTCTATATATATCTATCTTCACTATGATGCAAGTTTCAAAAGTTAAATGTAGCAGTCAGTCATTACTTTGGGAGAGAAGAGCATGAACAATATTGTAGAATATTTTAAACGTTAAAGGTGACCATATTGCCCAGCCAGCGTGGCTCAGTGGTTGAGCATGCCCTATGATCCGGAGATCACGGTTCAATTCCCAGTCGGGGCACATGCCATGGTTGTAGGCTCCATCCCTGGTCGGGGACATGCAGTGAGCCAATCAATGACTCATCACTGATGTTTCTCTCTCTCTCTCTCTCTCCCTCTCCCTTCCTCTCTCTGAAATCAATAAAGACATATTTTAAAAATATATATATTTTATCTCTTTCTGAATCATTATAAAATGATGGTAGAGAGATTTCATCCAACTAAACACAATGTATTTTTCAGTCTTGGTGTACGTTTTATAAGACCATGTCCACTGCCAGTCACAACTTTTTCCACAATTATCTGATGAGCTCCTAACTTAGTAGCCTTTCAACAAATACGTTGAGAGAAAGAAAATACAAAAGCAATAGCACATTAAGTCACAGTATAAACTAATCTGCATGATATTGAGATACTGTTAATGTTACAATTAGTTATGCTTTTTACTGTAATTTTATAATAAGGCACTTAGCTTCATCACTAAATTAACTCCTCAAAGCATCTGCATGACCCAGCAGATGGAGAAATATGATGAAACGGAAATATTACTGCAATGGAGAAATATGATGAAAAGTCAAAAAGTGGTGTCACAGGCATTCTGTCAAACAAACGGCTTGGGAGGAGTATGGTGGCACATGCCCCTGAAAACAACATGTTTAAAATTAGTTTCTCAACTCCCTCAATGTTAAAAGATCGCTCCTCTTCAGCACTCCCCGACTTGGTTAAAGATAGCACCATCTCCCCTAGAATAGAAGTCAGGAACTGAAGTGTCATATTTGATTCTTTCATCTTTCACGTCCCACATATAATCAATCATTATTCTGTCTCTTGTAGCCCACTGGATTCTCACTCCAGTCTACCATTTTTGCTCAGATCCACTCGTCAGGCTTGTGCCAGAAGTAGCTTTCTAAAACACAAATTTGACCACTTTATTTCCCTATTTAGAAACCATTCAATGCTGTTCCGTAACCCTTACGAGAATTTACAAATATATTAAGAGGACACACCAGGCCCTGATGATTTCTGTAGCCTCAGTCTTATACTTTCCCTTTCACATCAAACTCTATGTTCAAGCTTTATTCAAGGAATCCCTCATTCAGGATACCTCTCCCACCTCCAAGTGCCTCCTCATACTTGAGGATTTTATGTAAATGCAACTCCTGTTGGGAAGCATTTTTACAGAGATGGCATTAAGAACCACCTTCAATACTGGACCCTGTGCTTACAGTTTTGAGTACCTATCAGACCATACTGGGTTTGCCTGTCTCCCCCATTAAACTGGAATGTCTTGAGGGCAGGCACTATGTTTTCTTCATTACTGTCCCTCCCCAAGCTTAGAACAGTGCTGGGCCCTCAATGAATACCTGATGGATCTATAGATGAATTGGAAGATTGATGGATGGATAGAAGGGTGGATTTCATGGAGTAAGAAGGTTAGAATAAAATTCTTGCCATTAACAACTCTGAGTTAAAAAAAAATCACTTTCTGAAAGCTTATGTTTCTACTTTCTAGGTGCAGTTATCCCTGGAAGCTGACAAAAGCCTGTGTACACCTTCCATGCAGTGCCAAAACCAACTTAATCTAATGTCCTTTGGGTCTTTAGAATAGTTGATAATATGGATCCAGAAAAATCAATGCCAATGCTACTAGATGCACAGAAGAAGCCCAGTCTTACTGTTATAGAAATATAGAAATATGTTATAGATGCAGAGTGACAGGATGTGTAGAGGAAAAGGAAGTACATAAACCAAAGCCAAAACAATACACTAAATAATTACCACCTCTACCTTCCTCACTATTAGCATTCATTAAGTACTCATTATGTGACAGCTGTTATAATAAGAACTTGTATACATCATGTTCCTATTTAGGAACAGAGGAAGTGAAATGACACACTTTTATCTTTTAATAGATTTAACAAAAAGAATAGTGCTTGCCAATAAGCCATTATATTTCTCTCTTTTGCTAATAAAAATTCATTCGTCCCTCCATCCATAAAAACTTTTAAAAAACAGCTTCATACACAGTAGTAAGTGCTTTTCATACATTTAGTCACTTAATTTCAGGATAATCCTCTGAGTTTATATTATTATTATGATCATTTTATGGATTAAAGAAAACAAGACTCAACAGTCAAAACACTTGACCATATAACACAACTATTAAGTCACTAAAACTAGTGACTAGAAATGCTTAAAAGGAGAATGTTTTAGGAAAGCTAAAACTGGTAACTAGGAATATTAACCCCAAAGCCTATGTTCTTATCCACTACACTGTACTGCTAGACATTGGTGAAAATGGATGATCCCTGCCCTCAATGAGCTCACAGTTTAGTGGAAACAGAAGCACACCCATAAAATTTGTCAAAATAAAATTACTATTACAATTCAAGTTGTTAACAAGGTGCAGTGTGGTGCATATATCCTAAACAAAATAATAGGCTATTTCCTAAACTATAGTATTTAAGAGGCTTAACTGTATCATTCTTGTACAGGAAAAAAGTACCAAATTGAGTTGTAGAAGCTCAATGAGACTACAAAGGGGCTTTCTTCTAAATGCTTCTTTGAAAAAATTCTTAATCTTAAAATTGTCATAAAACAATTCAAATGTATCCCCAGGGATTAAACAGGAAAAAAAAGGAATTAAGATTATATATATAAACAATTTATATATATATATATATAAAATTCCTTTTCAAAAGCAATCTTAAATCCCACTGCTATGGTATTTATACATGGTATCTCAAGCAGCACAAAGAACACATATAATAGGTTAACACCATTCTCTCTCCTATAAAATTGTTTTCGTAGTATGTTACAACAAAATGCTTAAGCAAAACAATTCACTTGCAGAGTAAAAATAAAATTTCTAATTGGCATTCTCTAACAGCTAAACCTCCTCTCTAGCTAAATGAACTAATTCATTTAATTTAGTCATCATAAAATACAAAAACACTGTACTAGTTTTTCATTTGCAAGATTAAATTTTATGATTTTACTGTACCAAAATAATAAAAGGAGGCACCTTAAGAAATTATTGGGTCTCCCGGCCAGTGTGGCTCAGTCGACTGTCATCCTGCACATGGAAAGGTTACAAGTTCAATTCCTGGTCAGGGCACATACCTGGGTTATGGGTTTGGGCCCCAGTCAGGACACACAGGGTAGGCAACAGAACAGTTTCTCTCTCATATCAATGTTTTCCTCTCTATTTCCCTCCCTTCCTCTCTCTCTCAAATCAATACAAATAATATATTTCAAAAAAAGTATTGAGTCAATATTCTTAATTGTTTACAGTATTATCTATCTCAATATACATTTCATTTTTAAAACTGACTCATGGCTTTACACTTGTTAATGCATTGTTGTAAATGCTTCCTACACAACTCATTTTTTTTTCTCTAAAGTGAACACTGCAAATTGCCTTGGATGGGTGATAATGAAAAAGCAACACCATTTATTAATTTTGTATAAGTTATCCTCCACCCCTGAGATTCCTTGGAGGGGAAGAGCATGTCTGAATTTCACCATGCGGTGCCACAGGCAGAAAGTGAGAGAAACTAAACAAATACATCGTGGAGGGAGAGAAAATGCCTGTAGCAGCAAATGACCTACTACATACCTCTCCTTACTGGCTTTCATGCTCTAATTTGTTAATTTCTGGGAAAAAGACAGTTTTCTGACAGAAGGATCTAACTTCTTTAAATTTCTGATCACAAACAACACACACTGTTCAAGAGGGCAATACATTTTCAAACCACTGCGATACTAAGTAAATGTGCATGAAAAGCTCAAAGACAAGACATTGTCTTACTATCAGAAAATGCAAACGAAGAACATTTTAAGAAAGTTTAAAATGATTCTTGGCATGTGTTTCTCTGGATAAATGTTCTCTCAAATATTTTCAAGATCAATTCATTGTAAGAAAGATAATTTTATTCAAATATGCAGCTCATGATATGAATAAGCAAGTACTCATTTCCCGATAGAATTGACAAGTCTTTCAAATAATGGTTAAAAAAAAAATCAACACAACTGGGTTAGCAATTAGAAATTTTAACGTACACAGAAATTTATAAGTGTGCTTGCATATGTAATACAAATGTTTCAAAACACACCGATTTTTTAATAATAAAGAAAGAAATTGATCCTTATTAATATGACATCCTATGTTATAATTTAACATCCTATGTTCAAGCTGCACTATAACAGAAATACATATAATTTTCATTATCTTAATTCTGTTTCTAACCTCTATAAGTAACCATAAAGATAAGAATTTAATAGGATTGTTTTTAAGAAGGCATAAAGATAACAACTTAACAAAATTCTTCTAAAAGCTTCAGTAACACTGTTAAATACTAAAATACTGTAAAAATTATTTAAAAAGCAATGGTCTTCTTTACCAAAAGGAAAGGCAAGGTCTAATTGCTCACATATTTTCTCTAATTTTTAAAATAAGTTTTCTTTGGAGATTTGGAGACACACTTGTATTATTTATCACTATCACTGTGCTATTGCAGAAATAAAAGGCCAAAGGAGAGCTTCTTCCAAATTTAATTTTCTCCATTGACGTTAAGAGAATATTTCATTCTGTAGTATTGATTTATAAAATAATAAATTGTGAAATAACTTACTTTCATTCAGAATTTAAATTATCGCATGAATGTTCATTATATTTAAACTCTAGGAAAAATATAATAGTTTGCTATGCCCATTTAATACATTTCTATATGGCATTCCTAACCAAAATTGGCTTAAATCTTATGATCTTATAAAATCAAATGTGGATGTCCCTAAAATGATATCAGGTTTTTAAAAATTGCATTATGTATACCTAACACAATACTACTGTGTTCTTTTTACTAACACAACAGTACTTGTCCTTTTTATTTTTTAATACTACTTCAAGCTTCATAAGACATACTCATCCCTGTACTGTATCTATTTCATACACAAGGTACCTTCTCCTTTTCAATAAGGATTATAAACACAAAGCGACAACATGGTTCTTACACTTGCTGACATCTGAATGCACACCTCACAGTATAGGGATACTGATTAAGCTTACATTTGAAGTAAACTAATAAAAGTTTAAAATTTATTTATTTTAAAATAAAAGGACATGATTCTAAATATCAAAGTATGTCAAGGTATTCCACTTAATTCTTAAAACACCTCCCTACACATTTTTAGTAGTGATTTGTTTTATGTCCAGGAAAAACAAATACAGGCCTGTTACTATGCAGAATCACTGCTGAAATTCAGTCTTAATTTAAGAACATTATATTGCAAATATAAAATAAGTAATAGATGTGTCATTTTCAGATTAAATCTTTAACTCATAATTAGGCATTAGTTAGAATTTCTAATATCATATATAGAAACAGGCAATTTATCAAGAAATTAATATTTTAAAATATACCTTTTATTTACATCATGTAACTAGTTGAATAAAATCATCACCGAATAACAACAGAAGCATGAAATGCTACTGGACAACTCCCCTGGAAACTAATAATTATTTACCCTTAAAATGCACTTAACATTATTGTCTTTAAAAATGTATATATCTTATTTTAGTGATTATGTAAATATCATACATTTAATCTAAAGCTCGGTGACTTAAACTAACATGCAAACTGCACTTTCTTAAGCAAATTGCTTATTGTTCCTAATTTACTGTCTCCATGATTTCAAGTAAAAGTTTACACTATTTCCTACAAGTAAAGGATGAAACTCTTTCCATTTATTTCTCCTCAAATTAAAGTAACTCAAGGGGATAAACTGATAAATTTTGGAAGTAATTAATTTTTTAAAAGTATGTTCACAATAAACAAAAGTATAAAGGCTAAAAACCGAAAGAAATTTAAAAGTACAGTGAAAAATGCAAAGCTGACCTATCTTTAATCTTTTCTTGTTAAACCGAGGCTATTCAAGAACTGTCAACTAATTATTCCATTTTATTGATGACATTTTCCTCTAGGGAAGTTATTTTAAAAGTTTAACCCTGGAGCAAGTCATGGCTTCTCCAATCTTTGAAAGTGTCCAGAGCATTGATTATAACTGCAGGAGGTGTTACCTTCTACCCAGAGAATCTCACCCTGCACAATCTTACACTCTCTCACTCCCTAAACAGCTTTGATTCAGCAATTCAAACTGCTTCAGCTGATATTAAAGGAAGGACCACAGAAAAGGGATCAGCAGCTAAAACGAAGTAAAAAGAGGGGAAATACAGATCGTGGATATAACAGCACAAAGATCAAGAATAAAGCAGATTCGAAAAACACATCAGAGTGATTCAAAAAAGAACAACATGACAGAAATTAAACAAGATTTTTATGTTTGCCTTCTATGCATTTGAATTCATCTCAACCTGCATTGAAATTCTGATCATACACAAACCCCAGGGCTTTTGACATACTTTCAAAACCCACACCCTTTCTTTCTAAGTCTCGAGTCATTTCTTAGGTAGGCAAAAAAAGAAAAAAAGAAGTCAAATATGCATGTAATTGAGAAATAGAAAGACTAAATTATAATTGAATAACTATAACAAATATTTTCTCATGTAAAAATGGTACCTAATTGTTTTAAAATCTAGTATTTTTTCCCTTGCACTTAGTGAAAAGGCCCACGTCTACTTTAAATTATTTGAAATTAGGTATAAACACAGGTACAGGAATAAATACTAAACATAAGAGGCCTGGTAATATTTTCCTTGGGATTACATCAGGATATCAAGGTGCTCTATGCTTTTATACCTTGTTCTCCTTTGGACTATAAAAAGCATATGCTTAATTAGTTAATTAGTTCAGTTTTAGAGAGCAATCTAGATGCAAAGAGCTATCACAGAATGGCTTAATCCTATGTATCTCAGAAACAGTGACCAAAATTCCAGAAAGTAATTGGATTTTCAAAACTGAGCACAGTTTTCCCCCCCAATTCAGTCATGACAGGGCCAGAAGGTAATGATATATCTGCCATTGATGCAACCAGCAGACCTGTCTTCTGTCAAGAGTTGAAATCATAAAGGAATAAGCTGTCGTTAACAACCTCTCTCCAAACACTAGAGCTGTCATTTCATTGTTTTCTTTTGCTGGCATGGGGGCTGGTGTGGCATCATACACCTTGTCAGTTCCGTAATGTGCTAAGCTTTTAACCTTTTCTGGAATTCTTGACTTGAACAATCTCTTAGGAAGTCTATAATGTAACAACTTATATTTTCTTTGATTAATTTACAATTTCTTTCAAAGTTTACTTTTAACATTTGGAATTAGTGCTCTTGGTTTCAAACTATAGTTTAGTAGTCCATATTTCAAACAGGAAAAAAATTAGCATTTATTTTTAAAAAGTTTGAAATGTAAATTTTAGTAGTCTAAATTCTGCCAGTCTATAATGAGAAAAGCAATAATTATTTAAAGAGTTGTTTGAAGTTTTATAATAAAACATTTAAATCCTTTTAGAAACAGTTAAATGAATATTACTGTAATATATTTCAGAAATATTTTCTTAATTTTTAAATTAAAATTATGAAAGTAATAACTGCTCAAAGTAAAAAAGGAACAAAAATATTGAATAGAAAAATTGAAAATGAAAAGTAAAAGAAAAAAAACTCTCATGGTTTCTTGCATAAACTTCTAAGAACATCAGTGTATATCCATGTAGTTGCATGTGTATGCAAGTTTAAGTATGATTTTTAACAAATGACCTCATCCTTGTGTTTTTATATGGTAATTCTTAGACATTACATATGAATGCATACATAAGCATATAATTTGTTCTTCTTAATAACTAGTCTTCCATAATATGTACATACCATAATTTAATCAAATATTCCCTAATGGAGGATACTGAGGTGCTAGAAGTATTTGTGGTATTACAAACTGCTGTGATGAGCACCTCATACGTATACTTTGTGAACTACTCTAGCATAAAGTCCTTCAAATGGGATTTAGGGTCAAGGGTATGCACATTTAATTTCGGAAGATATAACAAAATTTCCATCTAAAAACACTGCTCCAATTTACATTCCCACAAATATCTAAACTTAGTATGTCATGCACTTTATTACCAGTTTACATGCCAATCTTATATTTTGAAAAATGGCACCTTGTATTGATAAGCATTTTTTTAATTCCACAAATACTTTTAACGACTATAAAAAAGCATCAATGCCTTTAAGTCAATTGAACAAAAGTATATTTAAAAGCTCCAAGAAATTTTCATGTTTTTGAGTCCTCTGAGACCTTAAACATGTATCCCCTGCCAAATTATATGCTGCTTGCACTATATAAATGGTAAATAATTTCTCATAAGCTATCAGATGGCACTGCTATTGTTAAAAACAAAAGCTATGCTCTAAATTGATATGGTACTTCTTGTTACTACCTGCTAACCATCAATAACCCACTAGAAAGAGTCCTATTACATCTTCTGCTCACCAATTTTGTCAAATACTTAGGCTGAAGTAGCAAGAGCTTGCAGTACTTGGTTGGAAGACCATAAATTCAAGGTAATAGTTAAAAAAATGTTACAAAAAATGTATTACTTAAATTATTGGGGGGGGGGAATCACACCCTATTTTAGATAAACATCTGTAATGGCTCCATGTACATTTATGAAAAAAATCCTAATACTGTAATCAATCAGTTTTACAAATGTGCCAGCCAAAAAAGAAGGAAAAACCCAAAATGAATTAAGAAAAGAGGAATCAGCCCAGCTGGTGTGGCTAAGTGGTTGAGCATGGACCCATGCACCAAGAGGTCACTGGTTCAATACCCATCAGGGCACATGCCTGGGGTTGCAGGCTCGATCCCCAGTAGGGGGCGTGCAGAAGGCAGCCGATCGATGTTGACGTTTCTCTCTCATCGATGTTTCTATTTTTCTCTCCCTTTCCCTCTAAAAGTCAATAAAAATATGTTTTAAAAAAAGAGGAATCAAAAGGTCAATAGCCAGAATAGAAAAGTTAAAGCTACAGCTTATTAAAAGGGAAGCAAGTGATTTAAAAACTAAAAAGCTCTAAACCAACTTTTGAAGTATGCAATTCATATCAGTTAAGCAACAGTTTATTATATATTCTTTAATTTAGTCTCCTTACAATCATAATGATATCTAAAACAAAATCTCAAAATATTCTAGTGTGATGAATACTGCCACATAAGGATGCCTCCTGAGTTTTACAGAGCATGCTGTAATATAGAAAATTAGCGTTAATTTGTTTTAAAAATATATGAGTTGTAAAGTGACTGTCATTCGAACAAACAGATAAAAAGCATGTACTTAAAATGCTATACTTTAGATTACCACTATTCCCTCCACAAATCACTGTAAAAAATCAGTTTAAAAAATGAGAGTGGTATTCATTCATCTGGACTAAGTAAGTGGGAGACGAAAGACTAGTGGATACAGATGTCGATAAACTTTTGAAAGACTGTAAGCTATGATTGAGAAAAGCAGAAGACATGTCAAGGCAGTGAAATGTTGCTATCCCCAAAACACTATTCCTACTTATAAGAACAGGATGACTGATTATTCTAATTGTTACTGACCAACTTGCTCCCTCATGTTTGAAGTATTAACAGTCAGTCAATACAAAGATATTTGGTATGGATTCCCATATACTCCTTTCACCTCAAAAAAACTCTTATACAACAATAAAAAAAATTCTAGAATGGGAAGGGCTCAGTTGATACAGTAGCAGGGACAATATAATTACATAAAGTATTTCACCTAGCCTTCAAACGTACAAACATCTGATTCTCTTTACTAAATTATATTTTCAAATTATCACTGAATTGTGATCACATTTCACATATAATGTTAAAATACATCGAAGGATCTGTTCTAATCACAAACTACTATGTCAGAAAGTTCATTCATCATTCAGGTCCTGAAGTATAAAACAGTTTAAATAATATAATAGTTTATGTGAATTACTTCAATCTAAACCTCACTATATTTTAGTTAAATTATACTAAAAAACATACTACTCAAGTTTGCAATCAATCAAAAGTAGTAATGCCGTTGTGTTCTTTACATATACATGAAGACTGAAAGATATATACAATTAACCGAAGAAATTCTACCTGCAGCATTTTAAGTGCCTCAAAATCTATTAACAAAAATATTCTTTAAGAGTTGGTCTGGGCCCTAAATACAGTTGACCCTTGAACAACATGTGTTTGAACTGGGGGGGGGGGGGGGTCCACTTATACATGGATTTTTTTTCAATAAATACATACAGTACTGTGAAGTACTTCCTCTTTCTAAGATTTTCTTAATATTTTCTTTCCTGTAGCTTACTGTATTCTAAGAATTCAGTATATAAAACATATAATATAAAAAATATGTGTTATGCAACTGTTTATATTATAGGTAAGGTTCTTGTCAACAGCAGACTACTAATAGTTAAGTTTTGAGCAAGGCAAAAGTTATATACGGCTTTTCGACTTCACACGTGGTGGACAGGGGTGTCAGTGGCCCTAACGCTTGCATTGTTCAAGGGTTAATTATATCAACATTTCAGAGTTAACAAAGCAGGGAATGTTATTACCTTTGACAGTTGTAATTATCAGTGTATTAAAGAATTCCCTCCAAGTTTTAGTTACAAAAATAAACTTTATATTCTTGTATTATACAAGATGCTGCTTTACTTTTATTCTGAAGATAAACTTTACTTACATGTAAAAGAAACCCATATTTTGCAGTTTGACTGTTTGACAGAACCTAAGAATTAGAAACAAAAGTAGCCTAACATTTAGATGTAGAATGCTAGGCCAGTAAAAACCAATTTCACTATTATAGGAAGAAAACCTTAAATACAGTGTTAAAATATCAATTTCTAAAAAGTTTGAATTCAAAAAAGTAATTCAGTAAATACTACAATAAATCATTTTTTACGTATGTCTTATGCTTAAAGCATTTTATTTGTGCCTCCAAAGAGTATTTTTTAAAACATTACAAAAAAAAACTGAGTTATCGCAACTCTTTTTTTAAAGAATAAGAGATTAATTTAAAGTAGCAGATTTCCTTTAGTTTCTAACATAATTAAACAAGGTTGTAAAAGATTTACAAAAGCAGTCATATTTTTTCAGAAGTATTTCAATAATACTGATAAGTAGTTGATAGTTTAAGTGATATTTCATGTAATAATAAATAAAAAAATTTTAGAAAAATATTCATTTCAAAGACATAATCTAAATTTTTACACACTTAAGATATCATTTTGTTTTTAGTTGTAACTGCAAAATAATGCAGAACAATTTTTCATTACAAATAAGTAATAACAATTAAAGGGTAAGACTATGTTTAGGATACACATTAGAAGAAACATGTTAAAATAAATTATAACATAATAAAGAAGAGCTATAAAATGCCCCCCCACAAAAATATAAAAGAAATTGCACTTACATCCATAGCTCTCTTAATAAATGGTATCTGTGTGCCACTGTCCAGATCTTCATTTATAATAAGCCTTCTAGCCCACTGACCTGCCCTGACAACACCACTACCATGAATTAAAACCATCAGTTTCTGTGGATTTGTCAAAGCATCCTCACTCATAAAGATAAAACTCTTTGGTTCACTCTCAGTGGCATCTACCTGTAATTAAAAAAAGTTAAATAATAAATACATGTTTTCTGATCAGGCATAAACAGAAATGAAAAAATAACTAATGGTTACTATAAATTATAAAATGGTTATTACAGAATTATAGAAGTAAAAAAGTTTAAAATGAAATTAAAATATTCATTAGAGATTAACAATTACATATAGAGCGGATGAATACAAAAGACATGATAGTAATTTAAATATAAAAAAATATGAAAAAAGAATATTGGAAATATACGCCTCCCTACATTATTGTTGTATATTAAGTATCATCATATGTAAGAATAACTAATTTTCGAGCACTTCCTATTATCTAGATACTACGCAAAATATTTTTAAAATATTATCTCCATCACAATCACATTAAGGTGGTACTATTACTATACTTATTTATAGATGAAGATATTGAGATCCAGAGAGGTTAAATAACTTGAAGGTCACACAGCTATTAAGTCTATAATTCTATAATAGAAGTTTACTGTAGCTAAGATAGAAAACAGAAAGGCCCAATTGGAGGATACACCTATTGGAAAATCATATATTATTCAGAAATACCACTAAGCTTTTAAAAGGTGGGAGAGGGAACTATTTAAAAATTCAAAAATCTACTGTTCTATGTAAATGGACTTTAAAATTTCATTCAGAGTATGAACACAAGGTTATATAACAATTATTTAATGAGGGAATATTGTTTGCATACTCTTATAATCTTATTTTATGTACTAGTCACCTATGCCATGGAAATTAAATATTTTTATTCATTTTAATTGTACTTCATATTTAGGTTTAAACTAGATGGTGTATGATTTAGATTTGAAAGACTCAAAAGACTTTTAAAAAAGAATGACTCCCCAGTCATTTACTACCCGGGCCATGGCCCGTGCTCAGTGGTATTCCACATCAGCAGTGGCAAGCAACCAGGACGGAGGCCTTTGTGCAGCCTGGTGGCTGGTAACAGACCTTGAATAGAGTGGGTCAACCCACCTGCTAGGTAATGCAACAGTTCTTCCCTTCGTACAGTTATTCATACAGTTATCAAAATAAGAAATTGACAAAAGCTCTAGATACCAAAAAACTCCCTGGATTCCAAATATTCCCAGTCACTATTCCTGGGAAGAGAAAAAAAATAACATTCCTCTACTTCTAAGACAATCAGATTGGTCTCAGTAACAGATGCTTAGAATTTTTTGTAAACAGAACACAAAGGGCAATTATTTCAGCAAAAAGAGCATGGCCAAAGGGCTTAAGAAAAAATACCACCTTCTCAGTAAAGCCTTCCCCGGCCACCCCATTTAGTAAATACCACCCCAAGAATTCCTTAGTCCCTTTCTCTCTTTTATTTTCCTCCATAGCACATACTACAGTCTAATATACTAGATGCTTTACTTTATATATTTGTTTGTATAACTGTTTATTAACCCTCTGCTCTCTTACCAGAATGTTAGTTTAGAAAGGCACAAACTTTTCTGTTTCTATCTAGCTACATTCAGTGCCTAAAGGAGAGGCTGGCATGTCGTAGGAACTCAGTAAATAAAGGAATGAATAAACTTTGGGAATAAGAAATCTTATCAAGCACCAATGGCTTCCTTTAGATAAAAGGTATTTAACTAAATAATGCATCCTATAACTGGTTATAACTTGCCTGGTTCAGAAAGCATATATTGAATATTAAACTAATATGTAATTATAAAGAATTTAAAAAGAGCTACACAATGCTAAGAAATAAAATGATGTAACTGTGTCTTTATTACGAGTAATTAAGCATGCAGGAAGAGAGATGAAGTGTAGCCGAATGATATTAGCTTCAATTGCAGATGTCCTAGTAAACAAGCTACAGTGACAGCAGGGATGACTGAAGTCACAAGGAGAAGAAGAAGAGAGAACACCAAGTCTAGGTAATTCCAGTGTCCTAAGAACACTACATGAAAACAGAGGAATGACTCAGGTAAAGTGGCTGAAAAAAAGGAAAATGGTGATAATAAAAAGGAAAAAATTAAAAAGCAAAGTTGTCAGTGTGTAAACAAAGAAGAGGCCACAGAAGCTTCTAGTCATTCATTTACCAGAGGGTACCAAACACGCCCAAATCAAAATGCCTCTTAAAGTCAGTGAGGCCTTCATGGGTCCTGGAATGGCTATGGAAATGGCATCTGTTTATCTTAATGAAAAATGCTGTAGCTCTGCCCTTTCCAGGAGGGGCTGATCACGGTTTCTTTTTACTACTTGACTAAATCCAGTTACCAAGGAACTTAGTCAATTTTTTAAGCCATGAAATGTTGGTAATTTAAATCCCACAGTATTCCCTTTAAAATTTGAAGAGTACTTATTTTCAGAAGATAAAAATGTGGTTTTGTAATTATAATGTTCCAAAAATTTTAAGGGGCTATAAATTAGGGTGGCCATGAATAAGTGAATAAAGTTTTACTTAAACATCCCGAAATGTTGACTTCAAAAATATGAGAACATTAGAAAATTCAAGGAAAATTCAGTTGCAAAGAAACTGAACTGAATAATGTAATGGTGCTAATGCTTTAGAAGTAAGGGCAATATCTGGGCTGGTTACTGGCTAATACCATGTCAATTTAACAGAACTCTGACTTTGCAGTTGGTAACCATAACTTACTCATATAGAGCTAATGCTAACTTTCAATAGTAAAATTTCTATATGAATAAAATGGTGTTTTTTTATTAACTAAAGTTTGGAAATGGCTGTTCCAAGTCCATTTATCTTCAAACAATAGTAATCTATTAAGCTGAGTTTTCATTAACAATACATACATATAAAGGTCATTCCAGTGTACCACCTCCCTTCAAATAAATAAGTAAAAATAAATTATATCAATGACATGGGAAATGGTAGAGGGTAGTCCTTTCAATTGCATTATCATTTTTTAAAAAAAATTGCAATCACTTTTTAAGTTAGGTATTAGTGTTTATTTACCTATACATATTTCATTTCCCCTCCCATTACAGTTTAAATTCAACATTATTTTGCATTAGTTTCAGACATACGGCCTAGTGGCCAGACAATCATACACCTTACAAAGTGCTCCCCCTGTCATTTCAAGTACCCACATGGCACCATAAACAATTATAACAATATCACTGGCTATATTCTCCATGCTGTACTTGACATTCCTGTGTCTATTTTGTAGTATACCTCATCTCATTGCACACAGTAGGTCTGAGATGAAGTATACTGACAGGAGTTTAATGTCATCTTTATCAATATCAAAACACTAGGACCTTAACATTTAAACTTATCACAGTTGATAAAAAACAAAAGTTTTCTTCTGAATTAAAAACGATTTTATCTGGAAGTATAAACATTTTTAAAAATTTGACTTACTGGAATAGAGATTTTTTTCAAATTACAGTCCTTTTCCAGGAGCTCATATACATACTTCGTGATGATCTAGGTAGGAAAGAAAGAACACATTAAGATGTAATGTTATTCATTATCAAAATTCACATAAATCATTATCACTTCTTGTTCTGAATGAGTATCTCTCTATTTTGGAATGTTTTTATACTAAATTAAGAGACTCTTTATTAATTATTTGTAATAGATTACTTCCTGTTGCTGTGTGAATAACTATGAACCTTAATACTATGAATTAGGACCTGTTAATATAAACTCATAAACAAGGACTTCCTGTTTTTTAAAGCAATACTCTGTGCGCATGTATTCTGTTTTCAATATTTCTGGAATCTGTTTTCCTTATAAGTTACCTATAGATATTGTATCTAATACAGTATTATTGTGACTCTGAATCCTAACACCTCTTCTATATTCACTGAATCAAGGAGGAAATTGGTTGAACGAATTCTAAACAGAAAAAGAAAATTAATTCAGCAAAGTCAGGCACCAAGTAGTATTACTGTCTGTGGTAGGCAGAAGCATGGCAACCCAAAGATATCCACATCCTAACTTCCAGAACCTGTTAATAGGTTATGTCACATGGTAAAAGAGACTTTGGAGATATAGTTAATGTTAAGAACCCAAGATGAGGAGATTATCCGAGTGGATCCAATTTAATCATATCAATCCTTAAAAGTGGAAGATTATGGAAAAACAGTGTGTCAGAAAGATGCAAAGTGAGAAGGCCCAATTGGCCATCCTGGTTTTGAAGATGGAAGGAAACCCAAGCATCTGAGGAGAAAAGGCTGATTCAGGGCGTGGAGTACAGAAAGTGCAAGATAAGTCAGAAAATAAAATTTTGCACCAAAAAACAAGAAAATACTGAGTGATGAATAAATGTTGAAAGAACACAAAACCTGCTTGATGAGAAGCTGTCTGGCCAAATCTGGAATCATTGAGACATCAAAATAATGACAGCAATGGATTATATAACCCATCAAGTAAGATTAGAATCAATGATTCCATAAATATATAAAGTAAAAAGGAAAGGGAAAAGAAAGCTCTTTCTTACAGCAGAATGCCAACTAATGCATATTGAAGTTAGTTAATCATCAATAGGTGCTAAAATTAATAGGTAGAAGTTAGAAAATCAATAATAGATGCTAAAATTAATAGGTGGAAAGTTTCATAAAGAACATAGTCTCAAGTATTTTATCCCAAGTTACTAAAAATTATAGAGAGTAAAATAATAGTAACTCTATGGTAGGACCTGGCAGACATCACCATATTGGAGCAAACCAAAATTGTGTACTCTTGATATCATGTATGGAGGACAAGATCACATTTAAGGTACTTGTGTCAAAAACACATGAGCTACAGTGGCTGCCCCAGTCTGCATTCCCACCAGCAGTGTACCAGGGCTCCCCTTTCTCCACACCCTCGCCAGCACATGTCGGTTGTTGATTTATTGATGGAGCCATTCTGACAGGTGGGAAGTGATACCTCATTGTGGTTTTAATTTTCATCTCTCTGATGATTAGAGATGTTGAGCATTTTCTCATGTGTCTCTTGGCCATCCGTATGTCCTCTATGGAGAAGTATCTATTCAAGTCCTTTGCCCATTTCTTAATTGGCTTGTTTGTCTTCCTCTTGCTGAGTACTATGAGTTCTTTGTACACTTTGGAAATTAGCTCCTTATCAGATTCATCCTTGGCAAATATGTTTTCCCAGACCGTGGGGTTCCTTTGTATTTTGAGGCTGTTTTCTTTTGCTGTGCAGAAGCTTTTCAGTTTGATGTAGTCCCATATGTTTATTTTGTCTTTTGTTTCTCTTGCCCTAGCAGATGTATCAGTGAAAAGTCCACTACGTGGGATGTCTGTGACTTTACTGCCTATGTTTTCTTCCAGGATTTTTATGGAAAACAGTATGGAGGTTCCTCAAAAAATTAGAAATGGGGCTGCCATTTGGCTCAGTGATTCCACTCCTAGGAATGTATCCTAAGAATCCTGAAACATTCATCAGAAAGAATATATGCACCCCGATGTTCATAGCAGCACAGTTTACAATAGCTAAGATCTGGAAACAGCCCAAGTGCCCATCAGTAGATGAGTGGATGAAAAAGCTGTGGGACATTCACACCATGGAATACTATGCAGCTGTAAAGAGGAAGGATCTCGTACCCTTTGGGACGGTATGGATGGATCTGGAAAATATTATGCTAAGTGAAATAATCCAGGCAGAGAAAGACAAACATCACACGATCTCACTTATATGTGGAATCTAAAGAACTTAATAAACTGATAAACAATAGATTCAATGATATTGAAGCATAGATGAGACTGACGAATGTCAGAGGGATGGAGGAGGGCGGGTGGATGGAGGGGGAGAGAGTAACCGAAGAATTTATATGCATATATGCACAACCCAAGGACACGGACAATGGTGGGGAGAGGGACTGGGGTGGCGGAAGGGACAGGATGGAACGGGTCATTGGGGAGAACAAGGGACATCTGTAATATTTTAAACAAAAATAAAATTAAATAAAAACAAAAAACAAATAAACAAGCAAAAAACAAAACACACACGCATGAGCCAAATCTATTTATGAGAATATGTATGACAAGCTCAAATTGAAGGTCATTCTATAAATGTCCTATACTTCAAAAAATGTCAATGTCAAGAAAGATTTAAAAAGGCTAAGGAATGGTTTCACATTAAAGAAGAATAAAGAGGCGTGACAACTAAATACAAAGTGTGAACCTAGATTTAATCCTGGACTAGAGGAATATCAGTAATTAAGTACATTATGTGACAATTTGCAAACTTTAAACATGGCTTGTAGATTGGTAATAATGAATCAATGTAAAATTTCCCGATTCTGATAACTATACTGTAATTATGAAGAGAATGTTCTTAGGAAATATACACCAATGTATTAGAGGTAAAAGGGAATAAAGTTTCTAACTTTACTCTCAAATGGTTCAGAAAAAAATTATATAAGTAATATATAATATATATGATCTTTGTAATCACTCAACTATTCTGTGTGAAATTATATCAGAACGAAATGTTATTTTAAAATTTCCCATACTGTACATATTCCTAGTTCAGGTGCTACTGACACTGCCTATATTTCCACAAGAATTTCAATGAAAATGTGGCAAATGACAAACAGGGTAACAACAATTTGCTTTCATCAAAACATTTTAATTTCTTGAAATGTTACAAGACCACAGCTATACTCGAGGATGATTTTCATTCATACTGCTTGTCAAAAGCAAGGAATTCTGGAGCAAGTCCTATAGCTTGCCATGTTTGTGCCTATGTTCACCCCTCACCTAAAGTTCCCTTAACTTTTCCCTTTTTCCTACAATTGCTCAAAAAGGTAATTCAAATGCTACCTCCTATCTGAATTTTCACTGATTCTGCCCAATAGCTGTGCCTTTCTTAAGAACATTTAGCATTCCACAGGGATTACCTCACATTCTCATTGGCCCACCAAAGTGAGCCCTTTATAAGAATTACATATATTATACTTTATTGTAGCATCAACCACACTGTTGATGCACAATACATGAACAATGAATGAATGAAAAATAACTGGTAGTGCTTGCAAACATGTGACTTTTCAGCTTATAAAAAAACAAAAGCAATACATTTAAAAATATTTTAAAAATTAATTTTTGTATTGAAAATAAATTCACAAGATTTAAACATGAAAACAATAATAACACAATAGACACTGAGATGTCCTCCCTCCTACCCCTACCCTCCTCCATTGTATGCCCTGCATTCTGACCCCTATTGTTGATCTTACTAGTTTCTTATGCACCTTCCAGTGTTTCTTAGTGCCAGTATAAGCAAATAAAAATGTATTATTTCCCTCCCTTTCTTAAAAAAGACAGCATACTGCACACACTGTGTTGCACAATGTATTCTTATCATCTTCTCTTTCTTATAGCAGACTAAATACACAATGACCTACCCTCTCAGTAACAGAGACCTTCTTTATTCTTCACTAGTCAGTGTTCCATTGTGCGGATGAACCAGTTTAGTAAGATCTTTTGAACTATTTAATGCTTCACAAAAATATTCACTAAGAAAAACATACATAACCTTAAGCATTGTTTATTAAATCCTATGCGAATTAAATTTACACAAAGTTAATACCTTGGAACTTAGAAATCATTTAAAATGATTTTTTCCACCCTGCAAGTTACCTAATTATTTAAAAAAGAAAAACATCTTTTCTTCTTATGTGCCATTGACCAAAACTCTACATTTCCTCTTAGCTTCCTCCTGGGAAGGGACGGAGGGAGGGACAGTAGAAAAGGAGGAGGAAAGATGGAGGGAGGGACGGAAAGAAGGAGGAAGAGAAAAAATTTCTTAATAATTAAGGTTTAATATGATTCAATGTCAGTTTGGTGAAGCCTAAAAGGGCTCCTCTAGGTTCTTTACGTTAAAGAGACTATGACATGAATGGCAATGAGTTGTCTAATTGGAACTAAAGAACATTTACCCTGCGTGTACATCCTCTTAAGTCAGAACTACATCTTAAATTTCACTAAAATCATCTTCATCTCATCCTTACTTTTCCCCTTAAAACCTTTTCTACTTCATTCTTAGTGGGTACATTCTAAACTTTTAAAAAGTCTTTTGAAGTAACTGCTTTTTCAGCATATCTTTGAAATAAAATTCATTCCTCCAACTTCCATTAGCATTCCCTGGAGTTCTAGTCTATCCCCAGCTGTCCTTCATTTACATCAGCTTCAGATCACTTGCTCACACATTTTCCTTTTACCTGTTCTAAAGAAGAGTCCTCCTTAAAGCCATCCTTTCCTCTCACTAACCAGACTCTTAAATAGCTTACCAGAGACACAGACTTATAAATGTGTCCAACTAACTACAAATATCTCCTTGCAGCGATTTCACAGGCACCTCAAATTCAGTATGTTCAAACTGAATCCATCTACACTTGTCCAAACCTACATATCCTCCAGTGTGTTCACCAGCTTCGTAAGGGGCACTACCATCCACCTAACTGCTCACACTGCAAGCCCAAATGTAATGACTCCTTGTCCTTCTTCTGTCCCTTCAAGCCCCTCAAGCTAATATTGGGAGATCCCAGATCTCCCCATCTCTACTGTCACCATTCTAGTCTATCAACAGATTTATTATCTCTTCTTTGGATTGCATCTGAAGCCGGCCACTGCTATATCTAATATAGCAGACTTCCTCCAGATCATATCTACTACTAGCAGACCCATGACTCCTTTAAAAATGCAAATCTAATAGCTTCCCAGTGCTATAAGTAAGGATAATGCCACAGTCCTTAAATCCAGCAAGGCCTACCAGATCTGGCCCCTGCCTACTTCTCAAATTTCATCCTATACCAGCTCTTTTCATCATTCTCTCTGTATTGTGTAATCACACCGACTTTTTAACAACTCAGAAGCATAAGGGTCTTTTTCACCTCAGAGCTTTTGCAAATGACTTTGCTTTGCCTGGAATGCTGGCCCATTCTTTGCTTATCTAGCTTTAACATCTTCCTTGCCTGGCATTCCAACCTATCTTCAAGATGTAGCTAAGAATTTTGTATTACTCCTTCCCAACACTTAGATTATTAATAATGTCTTTTCCAAGATCTGTCTTTGCCACTAGAGTTTAAGCTTTTGGAAGAGAAGGAACTATATGTTCAGAGGTATAAACCTTACCTTAGAGTACGAGACCATAATGATTCATCTCTAACACAATTCAAGACATTTAAGAAATAGATTTCATTCTAGAAATACCTAACAAGAAAAAACTGGTTTTACTTCTAAAGTTCATATAAGAAACAAAAACACTTTTCCAGTGAGTCCTACACAATTTCAAAACGTAAACTCTGAAGGCATATATATTAGTTTAATGAATACATACTAAAGAGATTAGTTGTCATTAAAATAGAAAACTTCTTAAACTAAAAAAAAATCTTAGTATTTTGGCTTGACAAAAGCAAACAAACTAAAAACAATTACCTTAAATATATAATATGCAACTTTAATATCTGAAAGCTATTTTATTATATAAAATATTTTGCTTTGGCGAGCCTCACCAGCTGGTAGCGTTTGCCCAGAGAGACAGCTGTTTTTTATTTCCCTATCTCAGCACATTTCCAACTGTCAGTTCTAACTGTATTCAATCCCACAGTGACAGAATACTTTAAGAAAAATGGCTCATTAACTGTAAATCTATGAAGTCCACTCTCTTTAGTGAATTCAAATTAAAGCTACAGACTTGCTAGATCATAACAGAATTCCCCACACATTTTTTGTTGTTCTTTTGCATTGCAGACTTAAAGTAAAATATTCACATCATCTACTATAAAATCTTTTGCTCAATTCTATAAATGCACTGACATAAAAATGTTAGTGGAAGTATACCTTCAAAAGTTATGAATTACAAAGCTATGTTAATAAAACAAGAACTTCCAAGTTATTTTACAATGTAAGTGGCGTACAATTTTGCAGAGAGACTAGTTTGGACAATACAGCTCAAATTTAAAATGTACAATAGTTTCTTAGAAAATTCACAGGAACAACTCTAAGAGGAGACTGGTCACACATAAGAATGAAATCTATATTTATATCTATAAGAATTAATGTGATAATGCACATAAAAAAGCTTCAAAAAAAGAAAATCAGTTTTAAAGTGTAAGGTGTTTTCACTATTGATACATGTAAATCACTTTCATAAATTATTTGGAAAGAATTATAACAAAATAAGCACAGGCCATCTGAAACAGACGCATACTGAAAAAAATTTATATATATCTGGAGAAAATCACAGGGTGATAATCACAGTCATTTGAGAAACTGGAAACCTTGGACACTGTTGGTGGGAATGTAAAATGGTGTAAAACACTATGGAAACAGTAAAAAGGTTCTTTACAAAGTTAAAAAATAGAATTATGACCCAACGGTCCTACTCTGGGTATATATCCAAATGAACAGAAATTAGGATCTCTAAGGTATCTGCACTCCCACATTCAGTGCAGAGTTATTACAATAGAGAAGATAGGAAACCAACCCAAATGCTAATCAATGGATAGAGGATGCATAAAGAAAATGTGGTATATACATACAATGGAATATTACTCAGCTTTAGAAAAGAAGGAAATTCAGTCATATGTGACAACATGGATGAAACTGGAGGACATTATGCTGAGTGAAACAAACTCAGAAAAATAGAGAATAAAATGGTAGTTGCCAGGGGTTGGGGAAGGGGGAAATGGGAAGTTGCTATTCAATGAGTATATAGTTTCAGTTTTACATGATTAATTAGTTCTGGAGATCTGTTGTACAAATAGTGCTTATGGTAACAATACTGTATTGTGCACTTAAAAAATTTTCAAGAGGGTAGAGCTCATGTTAAGTGTTCTTATCACAAATATATATATAATTTATGATATATATAAAAATCTCATAGCCCTGTCCTATATCATTACAAACACAAAAGAAGATTGGCTGGAACTAAAAGAAACTCTGAAGTACCATGTTGAACATGCAGTGATTTGGAGACAAAATCACAGTAACTATGGTCCCTTCTTCATTTTCTTCCAAATGGTTTTCCCTAAATAGATGCATAGTGCTTGAAGAATTATCAAATACGTGGAGAATAAGTCTCTTCTTAACCGACTATAGGAACATTATAGACTGTCAGCCCACATCACCTTTGGAACTATTCAGAAACTATCACTAAATAGGAATGATGTGACAGTTTTAATCTAATAATATATTATCTATATTCCTGTATCTGTATCTATCTACCTACCTAAATTATATACACAGACATGCATACATATATACACTGTCTAGGCATTAAGTAAGTTTCTGTCCTTAGAAGAAATAAATTAATAACTGCTTCTCCACAGATATACACAGGGGTTTTAAAATACGAACAGATATCTTTATGAAATCACTAGAACAATGGGCAGCAGCCTTTCAAAACTTATGGGAAGTGCACTGTTTATGGAGCTAAAGTTTATATGATAATGCAGACAGCTAGAGGTTGGACTAGTTCTAAGATCTAGGGATTGCACAGGTCACTGAGGTGTCTCAAATTCTCACAGGTTCACAAATCCAAATCAGAATTCTTGCATAGGCTTCCCAACATCTCAAAGATCAGCCTGCATTCTGGGGTCTACTAAATTGTTCTACAACCATTGACTTCCAATGTTACAAATCTGAAAAAGAAATTGCTTTCCTAAAATTAGATTTTCCCATTTCACTATTCTTTACTATTCAAGCAACTGATGCTTTGAACATGTTTCTCATTTACAAATACATTAATTTGCAATTACTTTCTAAGAAATAATTATGATCTGAGATAACTTAGTAATATCCTGTTTGAAAGCAAACGAAAATAATTCTTAACCCTCTACATAAAGTATTCATTACAGCAATGAATGTAGCATTGCTCAAAGAGAAGCCTAATTCACGCTCCCTGTCAGGTAGTTTGCTCAACTGACAAATATTTATTGAGAAGCTACTATGTGCCAGTCATTGATCCAGGCATGGGAGATATAGAAGAGAAAATACAGGCATCTGCTCTCAGGAGACAGATACTAAAAAGTAAACCAATAAATAGGATAGGTCTTTATTATTTCATAGGCTATATAATTCCTGACTGAACCTTTCACCTCTAGTTTCTGTGTGCCAGCTGAAGCTGCCAGCTGTTTTTACTCCCCAATTGTCAATACGCACACTATATTTTTCTACCAAATTAACCATTACTAAAGATAAGTTGTTTGAGTGATTTGTGTCAAGCTCCAAAAGATATCTAGCTAACCCACTTTAGGATTTAGCAAACAAATATTTTGATACACTGGTTGTGTCCCTCAGTTGATTTTAACATTAGTATAACAGGAAGACAATTGTTCTAGAAGCTAGAGGGGAAATTAGTACAGATGAACCCAGAATATGTTTTTTAAGAATTCTGACATAGCTTCAACTAGTTATTCTGTATTCAAGAAGATATTACAGGATCCCAAGCAGAGCTACAAAGCACACATAGTCTTTTTATATAATATAGTCTACATATTTATTAGCAATCAAAACCCATACTTAATCTTAGATTTGGAAAACCCAATGCCTGTAAACCTTTTCACAAACTAGTATTCCCTCCAAGTTACATCTTCTCCGCCTCCTTGAAAAAGTTACTTCTGACAAAGGTGTTCAAATGCCCTTGAAATATATGACTTTCTAATTCAAGATATGATAACCTCATGCAATCAGTTAACCTCTATTTCAGGCTATTTCATTGGTAAAAATGGCCAAATATAAGTTTCTGCACCGGAAAATATTTTAAAATCAACTTATAGTCAGTGGCTTATAATAGTTTCAGCTAAAGTATTCCATGAAACTTTGAATGGTGTTATATTGACCTCAAATACTCATTCTGAATAAAGTTCCAGAATTCTTTCTAAATTCCATACTACACTGTAAAATAATCAGAATCCCTCTGTTCTGATCAGACAGTACACAACCCAAAAAGAGATTCCCAACGGCATATGTGTCTGTACACAACACACACACACACACACACACACACGCACACGCACGAATATGGATGTGTGTGGATGTGTTAAGTACATCCCCAAAGGAAAAAGAGGTTCAAGGAACAATTTGTGCAGTATCTTCTTTAAAAATAAGAAGGAAAAAACCCCCACAACACTGACAAATTCATGAAAAGGAATAAAATAAAGAGTGTAATGAGGAGTTCCATCTGCCTATGACATAATAGCCAAGCATGATTTTTTAGAATCTTTTTCCTTTAACTAATTTAACAAAATGTTCTTAAAACCTAGAGAGTATTGAGATGGGGAGGTGATTGGGGGGGGGGGGGTTATAAATTAGCATATATTTTGAAAGTCAAATATAGTTTATCTTTATTGGTAATAGAATTTAGCCTAGTTTTTATTTCTATTATTTTTGAAATTCTAATCAATTTAGAGGAAAGGAAGAAAGAAATAAAAAGATGTACAAACTCAGAACAAACCCATCCTTCTGGCTCATGCAAGATATATTTGTAAAATATTTGCATGTAAAAACAAACTGAATATATTGCAAACTACATTTCATGCAAAATATACTTTGCATTAAATACTACCTGAATAAAGATTTTCTTCCAGAGCACAGAAAGATAAAGATTTAGTACAAAAGGACATTGGCTCAGAACAACATACCAGATGAACATAAAAGGTTAATTTTAATAATCAAATTCATAATTCATCTAATCTAGGAAATGCCAAGAATAGTTTAAAGAGATATTCCATTTAACATGAACTAATGCACCAACTGTCAGTAACAGTGAAGATGACTAAATGATTCTGAGATACAATATGCTTGTGTTTAATGACATCAATAGACATGTAGGAAATTTACAATAGGTTATTTGCCCAGCTACTCTGATGGTTGTAAAACCATTACTAGGCTACAAATCTTATTCTACTTTTAGAACAACCCATGATCCAAGAAAAAAAAATAGCATAAAACATATTATTCTTTTCTTAGACAGGTACAAGTCAGTGAAAATACAATTTTAAGAATGTTATGCTTTTGTTTCTGGCACAGAAAAGCATCTCTAAGCATTATTCATATTATTTCTCTCCCCTAAAGTTAACATACTTTAATGCCATATGGGCACAAATTTACTTCTGTTCATTTAAACTTGCAATTAAACTTTATAACATAGAAAACTGCTAAAGTAAAATAATCCCATTCCACTGAAAGGCTTTTTTTTTTTTTTTTTTTCTAAAATAACATGGGTGATGTGCCAAATGGCTGGGGTGGTAGCTCATTATACCTTCAGAAAGAATCCAAGTTTTAGGCTTATCTTGCATTCTCACACGTAGCGTCAAAATCTTGGAGTGCTATCAAGGGTTAGAAAGGGCAGATCAAATGTCTGAATTGAGTCAATTCCATTCAGAGAGCACTGGTTCTTTAGTGATCTAACGACCAATGCATTAGTAGTCTACTGACCAATGCATTTTATTTTAACTTTCTTAAATAACGGAGGTCCTTATATCTAAAATATTCAAACCATTTCACAGAAAGAAGCCCTTGTGCTGCCCAGAAAATGTTCCGTTGTTGTTTTTTTTAATCTATGTCAACTCTTTTAAAGTCATAAAATTCCATTTAGTGATTGAAAGAAATAACTTGTAAAATTCTGATTTATAGGGAATCAAGAAAGCTAATATACTTTAAAAGAAGTAATTATCGCCCGGGCCGGGCGTGGTTCAGCGGTTGAGCATCGACCTAGGATCCAGATCTAGGTTCGATTCCTAGTCAGGGCACATGCCTGGGTTGTGGGCTCGATCCTCAGTGCAGGAGGCAGCCAATCAATGACAACTCTCTCTCTCTCCATCTCCCTTCCTCTCTCTGAAATCAAATAAAGATATATATTTTTTAATAAAAAGAAGCAAGCATCAGGATGTGGTCCAGTATATCATTAATCCTAAATATATGTTCATTTTTCTTTTTATTTATTTTTAAATTAAATTTATTTTTAATTAAATTTATTGGGTGACACTGGTTAATAAGATCATATAGGTTTCAAGTGTACATGTCTGATACATGATCTGTATATATTGCTCACACCAAAAGTCAAATCATCTTCCATCATTATATGCTTGGCTGCGTTTAAAACAAGTTTCTTAGACGTATTGATGGATAAGTTTTCACAATCGATGAAATACTTAAAATAGGCTTCATTTATTATCTCAGTAAGTTTCACTAACTGCACTTTTTGTGTGGTTATTTACTCTTTTTTAAGAAATGTAAGATATAATTCACATACAATAAAATTTACCCTTTCATTGTATATAATTTAGTGGCTTTTGGTCTATTCACAAAGTACTGTAACTATCACCAATCTATAATTCCTGAACATTTTTATCACCCCAAAATGAAATCCATGCCCATTAGCAGTCACTTCCTTTTCCTCTTTCTGCCTAGCCCCTAGCAACTACTAAACTAATTTCTGTCTTTAAAGGATTTTATAAAGTGGGCACATGAAAAGATTAAGGCATAACCAATTATAGTAGAAAGACCAAAGAAAGATTTCTAAGGAATCAGGCAGCAATGTGGGGGGAGGGGGGCGGGGGGAGTAAACATGGACACATAAAACAACGTTCTCCATAGTGTCTTTAGTATAAACAATGGTAAATTTTTACTCTGTATTTGGAGAGTTTGAATAATGTTGTTAGGGCACTTAAATTATTTAATGTTAATAACTATACAAATTCTAGCTGTTGGCACCATGACAAGCCAAAAAAACGAGATTATATTCAATTATATTAGTCAACATCATGGAAAGTCTCCACAAAAAAACCAACAGCTAACATTATATTTAATGGTAAAAGAATGAATGCTTTCTGTTAGCCTAAGAACAAGGCAAAAATTTTCACTTTCAACATCTTATTCAACATAGTGCTGGAAGTTTTGGCCACTGCAATAAGAAAAGGAATATAAAGATATGAAAATGAGAAAGGTAGAAGTAAAACTGTTCCTATTTGCAGATTACATGTTTGTCTACACAAAATATCTCAAAGAATATTGCAAGAAAAAATAAAATAAGCAAGTGCAGCAAGAAATGCAGGATATAAGATAAACTTGCAAAAATCAATCATATTTTTAATATAGCAGTGAAAACATGAATGCTAAAGTTAAAAAAACTATACCATTTATAACCACTCAAACAAATGAAATACTCAGGTGTAAAATTAGCAAAATGTGTATAAGACTTATATCCTGAAAAGTATGAAACACTGATGAAAGAAATCAAAGACATAAAGAAATACAAGAAATACTGTGTTCATGTAAGACTCAACATAATAAAGATGTCAATTCTCTACTAATTGATAAGTAGGTTAATGCAATCCCTATTAAAATCCGAGCAAGATTTTTTTAGATATAAACAAGATTATTTTTAAAAATATATAAAATACATATGAAAAATTATATGAAGTAAAGGATCTAGAGTAGATTAAAACAATTTTGAAAAAGAAAAATAAAGTGGGAGGGATCAGTCTACCAGATTTCAAGACTTACTATATGGCTACAGCAATCTAAGTGATGTGGTACGGCAGAATGATAAACATATAGATCAATGAAATGGAACAGAAAATTCAAAATAAGATACACATATATGCCCTTGTGAGTTTTGAGAAACATAGAAAAGCAGTTCAATGGAGGAAAGATAGTCTTTTTAACAAATGGGTAGCAGAGTACTTGAATATCCATAGGCAAAACCAACCAACCAAACAAGAAAACCTTAGCCTGTCTCATGCTGCACACAAAACTTAATTCAAAATGTGAAGTATAAAGCTATAAAATTTCTAGAGGAAAAAAAACAGAAGAAAATATTCAGGATGTAGGACTAGACAGAGTCCTTAGATTTTACATAAAAAGCATGATCCATAAAAGAAAAAATTGATAAGCTGAATTTCATTAGAATTAAAAATTTTGCTCTGTGAAAGAGCTGTTAAAAGGATGAAAAGAATATACAATATATTCTCATTATTCACAGTAGTTATGTTCTATGAATTCTCCATGACCACTGAATAAGAGAAAACTAAAATATAGATTCCTGCAAGTCTCTGGCAACAACATTATCATCAGCAGATCAATATATAAATTTGTTTTATGTATATTTCTGTTTAAAGTCCCCTTATTTAATATACAGTGATTCATTAGAACTGAACTCATGCCCAGTATAGAACTATCACTCATGCCTGAACAAAGCTTATCTAAAGCAGGTATTTTCTCTGTAAGACACATCACAGTACAAAAATACAAAAAGCATGGCATGAAATCATCTGTGAAATGCACACTTGTTTACAATATCAGAATTAAAACAAGAATGCAGAGCATCACCTTGTTTGACCCCAGCTGGAAATGTGTATGTCAGGTGACAAAATTTTTGCCACTCTGTGCATGCCTTCAAATGACTGTAATATCACCACAAGTATCGATTTGGGGTTAAAAATTAATTTTAACAAGTAGGCAAATTTGAAAATACAAATTCCATAAAATAATGAGCATTGACTATTTGCAAACCACATATCTGAAAATGAACTATTATCTAGAATATATAAAGAACTCTCAAAATGTTACAGTAATAAAACCCAAACAATCCAATCAGAAAATGGCAAAAAGACATTGAGGTATTTCCTGAAGAGGATATACAGATGTCAAATCAGCACATGAAAAGATGTCAACATCAATAGCCATTAGGGAAATGCAAATTAAAACCACAATGAAATATCAGTACACATTTACTAGAATGGCTAAAATAAAAAATAGTGATGACATCAAATGTTGGTAAGGATGCAGAGAAACTGGATCACTCATCTAGTGCTGGTGGGAATGTAAAATGATACAGCCACTCTAGAAAACAGCTTGGCAATTTCTAAAAATATAAACATTTAACTACTATACAAGCCAGCAACTGCACTCCTGGGCATTTCTCCCAGAGTAATAAGCAATTATTCTGACACAAAACCTGTATACAAATGTTTAGAGCAGCTTTATTCATAATAGTCCCAAACTGGGAACAATCAGATGTCCATAAATGGGTGGTTAAACAAACTGTGGTATATCTATACCATGTAATAACACTCAATAATAAAAAAAGAACACATATAGCCCTGGCTGGGTGGGTCAGTTGGTTGGAGCATCACCAAAGTTTGTAGGTTTGATTCCTGATCGGGGCACACACCTAGGTTTTGGGTTGGGTCTCCAGTTGGGCGTGTATGGGAGGCAACTGATTGATGTTTCTCTCTCTCTCTCTCTACGCCTTCCTTTCCCTCTAAAATCAATAAACATACCCTCAGGCCTGGCTGGTGTGGTTCAGTTGGCTGAGCATCCTCCCATGCACCAGGAGGGTGCCCATGAGATTCCCAGTCAGGGCACATGCCTGGGCTGTGGGCTCAATCCCCAGAAGGGGGTGTGCAGGAGGCAGCTGATCCATGTTTCTCTCTCAATTGATGTTTCTCTCTCTCTCCCCCTCTCCCTTCCTCTCTCTGAAATCAATAAGAACATTTTTTTTTTTTTTTAAAACATACCCTTGGGTGAAGATAAAAAAAGAACAAATATCAACACATGGAACAACCTGAATGAATATTCAGAGAACTGTGCTAAGTGAAAACAAAAAATTCCGAAAGATTATATACTAACTCTATAACCCCATTTATATAGCATTAAAATGATAGAATTACAGAATTGAAGAAATGATTAATGATTACCAGAGATTAAGAAGGTGGCTGAGGTAGGTAAGAATTGGGTGTAGCTACAAAAGGAACATACAGAGATCCTTGTGTTGATGGAGATGTTCTATATCTTGACTGTATCAAGGTCAATATTCTGGTTACATTATTGTATTATCATTTTACAAAATGTTAGCATTGAGGGAAATGGGGTAAAGGTCCACAAAATCTCTCCATATTATTTCTTACAACAGCATGTGAATCTAAAACTACTGTAAATTAAAACAGTGAAATGCAGTTACATTTTCAACTATTTTATTCAGTATATCCTACTGTTTTCTTGAGGTAGAAAAATATTTAGTTATGAAACTCATATTCTTCATTTTACTTCAAATAAATCTAATAAGTTAAAAGAGGTGTATACATTTTAAAAAGTCAGTAGGAAGATAAACTACATTAAAATAAAATAATGAAATAAAATATTGAAATGAAATTGCTTATACAAAAGAGACTTGTTTTTAAACTTCTAGAGCAACAACAATAAAAAGTACTTCATTATTCTTTCTTCCTCAAAAGAAAATGAGTTATTTAAAAATTACAACTAAAATCAAGGATCTTTTGGCTTAGAATACAAGCACAGCATTAATTTAATTTTAAAGAATCTAAGTCACAAATTTGATCCAATTATAGAAACAGTTGTTCTATTTTCCGGACATTATTTGCTTCTCTAACATACCACCTGACAAAGAGACTGAAGAGACTAAGAAAGAGACTGAAATGACCCCCAGATCTATTTATCCTTCCAAAAAAAAAAAAATTAGGAGAAAAGAGAGAAAAAACAAACAACCCAATAGATTTTAGATTGGTGCCACTATCTTTCTTTACAACATTTGGCAAAAAAGCCACAAAGTTCATCAAGGAAAAGTTAATCAATCTCCTACTTCTAAATAATACAGCAGCAATGTACGTTAGTTGGGAAAGATTAAAAGTGTAAAAGAAAAAAAATCAATATCTGCAATAAAAACTTTAACATCTGTGCTACAGAATATAGCAAAAAAGTTAAACCATATCCTAGGTTGATCAAGTTTAACAGGTCCCAACTCTCAAGAACTGTGGAGTCTGCAAGCTAAGAAGTTAGCACACTACTGTTTCAAGGGCGCTGGCAGAAGACACAAGACTCATGGGTCTGAAACCAAGGCCTTTATTACTTATGGCACAGCAAGCAACATGAATATATTTGTGTCAGTTCCCCTTACTCCAAAGTCCCATGGGGGAAACACAAAGGACTCAGATGACACCTGCACCTTCAGGGTTGCATTACTATTGAGGAGCCTTGGGCCATGGGCTCAGCACTTTTTGAGCAAGCAGCAAATATTGTTGCAAAAAAGCCAGGCCCACTCTCCTAGGAAAGTGGCTCAGATCAGTAGATGGATAAGTCTTCCAATCTGGGACACTCAGGAAGAATGTACAGGGAAGTTCAGGGGCTTTCCTCAACAAGAACGTTTATTCTTTCTTAAGTAATGATGTTTACACCAGACAGAAGACTTCAGAGAAACTGAAGATGTTAAGTATTATGTAATTAAACAATTGAATTACTATAAAATACAAAAGTTTATTTTCTTTTTAAGTGAAATACACAAAGAAATTAAATATTAGTCTACATTCACACCACACAAAAGATCCAGTGCACATGTTCACTATACAATAATCTGTGTTCAGAATCTACAAAGGAATTAAGCATTCCTTTGCCATCTTTTTATCTACCAGTGAAGTAGTAAATTGCTATAAAGCAACCTAACTTCCAAAGTCTGAGACATAAGCTGAAGAAGTGTAGGAGAAATAGCTGGAAATAAAGAGGGTTAAAATTTCTAAAAATGTTTTCAGAAAGAAAGCCATGCAGTATTGTCCCAGAAGAGCTCACCCCTCTCCAAAAGAAATTGTTTGGCGCTTCTCAAATTTTAATGTGCATACTAATCACCTGGATATAGTATTAAAATGTAGACTCTAATTTAGCAGGTCTGGGGTGATGCCTGGGAGTGGGCATGTCTAAGAAGCTGCCAGATACTGCTTTGAGTACACACACTCTGAGTAGCAAGGGTTAGATGATTTAACTGACTGTCAAACGATTGCCTATGTCTTTGGTGCATTACACTCTAACTTGTTCAACAGATAAGATTTTGAAATTTTATGTCACTGGAAAAAAATTTTGTTACTTATGTATTCTGTCTTTAATTTGTGGCTAATAACTAAAAATTTTATTTTCAAGTAATGTTAAGTCAAATCACATGATTAACGTTCTATAAAATATAATTCTATGCCATTTTCCACACAAAAATATTTGGAGCACATTGGTCCTCAAGATTATCTTAATGTAGTTCTTAATTATCTTCTGGTATGTGATCTATGTATAAAGGTGGTACTGATTCCAACTTCAATTAACCAATTTAGCTCACAATGTGCTCTTCCTGCTGCTAGTATTAAGAATAAACCTAAATATATAATTCATTTCTTGGCACTTTTTAAAAGGTCTTTTGATAACATTTTAGCAATATGTAGGTTTCTGTACAAGTTCAGAGAATAAACTCATTTTAACAGGGTTGTGAAAACTTGTATGTTGAGAATAAACTAATTTGATTTCTGGAAAGAAATGTCAGGATCATGTATTAAATATTATACCTTTCAAAATTAATTTGTCTTTAGAAATCCTTAATCCCAAGAAATATGACTCTTTCAGAGAATAATGGCAAATGGCTCTGTTCACACTCAAAAAGTTTGTCTTATCCTCAAATTATTTAGAATTTTAATAAAGAATACTATTCAAAATCAAGTATTTACATACAAAGCAATGCCATATTTACACGTATTGTAAAAAATTAACTCATCAAAAACACCCAGATCCCATCTGCTGTCCATAAATGACCAATACAATCAATAATACACAATCATTACCATTATTTCTTTCTGTGATTTTGCTACTCAAAATTCCTCAGTATAAGCACAGAATTCTGCATAACAAGATCATGAGAACTGATCAAATAAGAATAGATTACCCTGATGTAACCCTCCAATAAAATCTTTTAAGAGGAGCTAATCATTATAATCTTCTATTTCCCTCCTTATCATGCTCATGCATTCTTCCATCTTCTTGAACTCTGAAGTGTATTTATAATAGCTATTTTAATATTCTTGTCTACTAATTCTATCCTATGTATTATTTTGGATTTGCTTCTACTGATTCATTTTTCTCCTGGTTACAGGTTATATCTTCTTACTTTTGTGCATGCCTGGTAATTCTGACTGGATGCCAGACACTGTGAATTTTGTTGGTTACTAGATTTTATTGTATTCCTTAAAATATTCTGAGGTTTTATTCTGGGATTGTGGGATCCAGTTAAGTTATTTTGATACAGTTTACCTCTCATAAGGACCTTTTTAAGCTTTATGGAAGCAATTCCTGAATAGCTTTTAGTCTAGAGTTAATTTGATTATGTACTAATAAGCTACTCTTCTAAGAAATACCCAATGTGCTACGTTTTAGGAAATCATTTCACTGTGGCTGGTGGAAACATAATCTATTCTCTACCCAAGGAAAGCTTCAGAGAGTGTTCTGTGTTCTGCCTGCTCCTTTCTAGTGGTTTACTCCCTGCCCTTGGGCGTGCGTGCCTGCGTGCGTGCGTGTGTGTGTGTAACCTGGTCTTCTGCCATTTTGCTGAACTCTTTTGTTAGTTCTAGAATTTTGGTTTTTGTAGATTATTTGAGATTACCTATGTAGACAATTATGTCTCATGTAAAGACTTTATTTCTTCCTTTTCCTTTTAAAATTTGCTGTCTTTAGATTACTAAAAAATGCGTTTTAGTAAATTTAGTAGATTACTAAACACATGAATGCACTGACCAGTACTTAGCCAAAACCTCAAGATAAATGCACTATGGAGTTCCAGTACATTTTCTCTTTTTGCTTCTCTGTAGCTCTCTCTTCTCTAGTATACTACCCCACAAATTTGGGTAAATCCTAGCCAAGTTGGCCTCCACAAACTCTGAACTCTGTCTTATCAACTCAGTTACACCTTCAGACTATGCTTAGGTATCTCCGCCCTGTGCTATAGCTTAGAGTCTCTCCACAGGCAGTGATCTGTAGTAAAATGTCTGAAAATTATTGTTTCATATATTTTCTCTGACTTTTTATTTACTTAAGGCAGAGGAAAACTTCATTCTCAGTTAGTCCATATTTTGGCTGGCAGTGGAAGTTCTATATATTTTTATGACAATAAACATTCATTCACTTACTAATTTTCTGTCATAAAACCAAGCTTTTTCTTTGAGTATGCTTCTATTGGCTAGAATTCTGGAACGTCTGTCTTTCTTACACACACCATTCCCATTATGCATCACCTATGATTTCTAGTTAATTTTCCTTAAAATAGACTGGAACATTTAAAACATTTAAGAAACAATTGCAAAATAATAAGTGAAAATTTCTTTAGATTTTATAACTTTGTACACATGCATGTGTGTGCACACACAATCTCTTCAGTTATTACCATCATATTTAATTTGACAGCACCTGCCTTTATCCAACCTTCCCAAATTATTCAACTTTGTTTTCATAAAAATAATAATTATTTTTCTTTCAGTTTTCACTGGTTTACATAATTATAATAAAAAGAAAAACTGGAATAAATAAGTTTGGGAATAAACTCAGCAGGAGGGAAACAGACACAGACTACTAGAGAATGCCCTATGCTAGCCACAACTTTCAGTGTGAATCAGTCAGTTAATGTTAGTGAGAAAACAGTTAGAAGTTTATTAATAGGGCTTCTCCTAGATAGCCAAGTTGTATCACATAATTTAATATATGAGGACTACAGGCTTTTATTAAATACTTAGGAAAACAAGCTGTTTACTAAAGTAAGTCTCATAAAACAGCAAGTGCTTAGAAGAGCCTAGAACTCAAAAAGGACAGTGTGCTGGAGAATCCCACCACCTTTCCCAATAAAGATAATCATGTGAAACTAAAAACAGTAGGGATTTTAAAGACAAAGAATGCAGTTTGTGTGACAGAAGAACAGACCAAGTGACAGGGATGGCACAGACAATGTCTCAGACATTAACCAGTGTCCATAGTATGGCAAACAGCCTGATGTAGCAGAGAGCATGTCAGTATAGGAATTTATAGCAATAAATCAGTTATTTCCAAAGAAGAATATGCAGCATATTACCTATATAATTTCAAAATGGCAAATTAACTAGGTTTTCTTGGAGAACCCTTAAAAACAAGTATCTTAAATTAAATCATCCTTTAACAAACTATAAAACAATTTACTAAAAATACTTTGAAAAGAAAAAAGTGATGGCCTTCCTAAATGCTCAACTTAACTTCATAGGGAGAATTTGTCATGTTCAAAGTACTGATTGAAAGCATTACAAAGAATGGTCTAGCCTAAATATTTTAAGATACAAAATCTAACTATGTTAAAATTAAAAAATTATGCATTACATTACCATAATACTAGGTCTAAGATACTAAAAAATTCCTCATAAATATACTGTTGGATCAAAGTTTCTGATGTATAACACTGGAAAGCAATATGATTAAGAAATATGAATATGGGATCTAATAATAACACTAAATGTTCTTAGGCAAGTCATTTATCTTTTTCTTGTTCTAGTCATATCTCACATCTGCATGGGAAACTTTAAAAGTCACGCGGCATAGGATAAATTTCGAATATAAAGTAAATGAAATATAATCAGTTCTTCAGAATATCATAAGAGGAAGTAGCACCTCCCTAAGGCTACAGCTAATTATTTCTTAAATATGGTACCTTCAAAATGCACTGCTTTGGGTGCTTCTAAGGCTATTCCTTGTCTCTCAGTTCTCCCTGTGTATAAGAAGAGAACTCTTTTTTGAATCTTCAGTTTAAACTTTCCTTTCCTTAGCTTCAGGCAACTGCTGCCTTCCCGCAATCTTCAGAGACTAAGATAATTCCCTTCCTTCATTTACAGTGTTACCTTGAAGGAATCTATAAACTATGATCAAGTTTCTGGAGTCTTCTCGTTTCTAGTCTATATAAATGTAGGAATGCATTATACCATACCTTTCAATCTCACATTTGGATTTGTGGATATTTTTCCCTGTTAAATCTGTATACCCAGTGCAGTCTTTTAAAAAGTAGATTACTATAGTAATGTCAAACCCTCCCACTTTACATAAAAAATATACATATCTGGAGTCAGCCCAGAGATAGAATCAAGCTGTGGGAGTGAAACCATTCACAGAGAAAAACAGAAGGCCAAAAACTGAGACTTGACAAATCTAATATTAAGGGGCTGATAAAAGCAGAAGCAGCTGCAAAAGAGATGGAGAATGAGCGCTCAGAGGTAAGAAGAAAACAGAGACTCCACAACACGCGAGCACGGTTAAGGTGGTACTTTGAAAAGAAAGAAGTCACAATGTCAAATGTTGCTAAGCGAGCAAACAAAACAAAGACTAAAAATCATTAAGATGAGACTTATGCATGAGTACTGGGAAAAGGCAGCACAGAAAGTGCGATGGAAAATGAAGGGGAGCAGATAACTGGTAGAAGATGAGTCACAGCATAACTGAACACGTCAAAACAGAAGAAAAGAGAAAAGAGAAGCTAGGTAAATTTCTTTTTTGTTATTTCCCACAGAATTATTTACGTGCACATCACGTATTACTTTAAAACCTATGACTCTGGCTATGCTTTTTGGGTAACTCTCTAGCAATTAACAAAATATTATCAAAACATATTAGCAATCACAAGTGTTTGCATGTCTACCTACTTCTCATCCCCCCTTCCAGCAGCTAACATACAGGGCCTTTACCATCACACTCACATGAAACAAATTACAAGGTGTAAAGGGTCAGAATGGACAAAAGGTAAAGATCGACTTACAGTTCACCTTTAATATAGGTAACTGCCTACTTATAAGAGAGGTTAGGGTCCTGAAGAGCTATATATAGATGACATTTTGTATGCAAAACTGCTTCAGGGATAACTTTTAATAAGAGAAAAATCATAGACTAAATATTTTAAAAAGCAAAAAATAATGCATTTAGATAGTGTACAATGAATTTATCACGAAATGTATTCAAATTGAATCTAGTCGTACTCTAATAACACTTAGCTTTATAACACACTATCTTAAATCTCTGAGCGTGGAAGACTGGACACCAACTTCAGCAGGTAGAGGCCATGTGCTTCCAGTCTGTTGCTTATGAGGCGCACATATGAGTTACTGCCAGAAGGCAATAACATGATTTCTAACAAATGGTTACTGAGACAGGATGGTTACCTGGCATGCAGGGCTACAACTGCTAACCAAGAACACCACCACAGCTCTGACCCAGTCTCTTTTGGAAATCTTACCTAAGTACTAGTTGCCTACTTTAGTTGAAAATTGTTTTCTAATTAAGTTTGCAAAGTTGATTGAAAAAAATTCTGGAAATTCTTTCACTGGATGAGTCCATGTCTTTATTTTTTTTTTTTAAAAAAAAGTGTGCGTGTGTGTCTGCGTCCACATATTCCCAATTACTCTGTAGGCTCAGTCTCAGGACAAATCAACTCATACCACTGTCTTACTCTGACTGGTTATTAAACAAATAACTACTACCCATCTGATCTTAGTTATTAAACGTTTTAGCTTTTTAGATCAAAGTTATACTTTTATTTATCTTATTTGCTCTACCCAACACCAGGCTCATCAGGAAAAATGATATAGCCTATCCTCTCTCTTTCTACAAGTAAAAATCAGGACAGTAGTCTTTCAATATTATCTAAAGAAGGGTGTTATTTTTTTGATCTTGCAAATGCCTTTTTCTTGATATCAGAAAAGAGTCAACCACCATTTGTCTTCATGTGGGAAGGATCCTAATTTATATTTGCTGTTTTACCACAGGATTATCTGAATTCACCAGTTTACTGTCCAAATCTGGATAATAATTTGGTTGGTAAATTCTGCAAAGATCCAAGGGGTGCACAAATGTTAAATTTTGAGGAATAACTTGGACAGGAATCACTGGTGTTTCCCACAGGCAACTAAGAATAAGTTGTTATCATTGCCTACCCCAGAAACCAAACAGAAAGCTAAACTGAAAGGATTATACTATTTTACCTTCCAACCAGCAATATATGAGAGGTCTTTTCTCTCTATAATTTCATCTACCAAGTGTGCTGTCAAGCTTATAGATTTTTGTCAACTTGACAGGTGAGAAATGTTATTTCAATATAGTCTTCATAACATCTTTTTCTATGCATGAGTTTAAACATCTTTTTATATGTTTAAAGGCTATGTGCATTTTCCCCTTCGTTCATGCCTACTGTCCATTGGGGGGGGGGGGGAGGATTTTTGTTTGTTTTTTTTGTTTTATTTTGTGTTTTTTGTTTTCAAGTTTTACAAGAGATGGCAATCTTTGGCAGCTTCCTTGTTATCTGCTATGACCAAAATATTCCATGCTCATGTCATTTCTTTCTTGCCCCAGACTGGAATCAAACATTTCTCCAAAGAATTCATGTTGCTTTAACAGGAGATAGTATTTCAAAACCACAATCATTGATGCTGGATTGGTATTTCAAAACTATAACCATTGCTACTGTAGGGTTCATAAGTTATTTCATTTCCTGCATTTAAATCTCTGACCCATTTGGAGTTCATCTTGGTGTACATTGTGATGTATAGCCCTTTGCTGCCAATGGTTTAGGGCTGCTTCATAACATAAACTATATTTCCACGTGTATGTGAACTTTTTGGACATTGTATTCTGTTCGATTGGTCTGTGTGTCTGTTCATGTATCAATGCCACATTGTTTATAAGAGGCTTACAAGTTTTCTCATTATTTCAATGACTATTTCTTCAATGATAAGATGTCTAATTGCTAATACCATACTGGATATAGTGCCTACAGCATTCCTATGGATGCTAGAGAGATATGGAAGTCAACTCTGGACCAATGGTCATTTCTTTGTCTCTACCATAGAAAGATACATTGTGTACCAGTGAAATAAGTAGACAAAGGAGAAATGGGAGAGGAAAAACAAGAAACTTCATAATGTTAATAACAAAGGTAAATTAGAAACTTTAAATAATAAAGTTCTATTTTCATTCCATGCTCATAACATTTGCTGGACACATTAAAGAATATAAAATATCACATGCATGCATCTTACTTATTATTCCTCACAACGGTACAGAAAATTTTATTCACGTTTTACAGTAGAGGCTCAGAAATATTATTTTTCTAAAGTCACAATGATAGTGACTGAGACAGAAGTAGAACCCAGAGATCCTAATGGCCTGCCCTTTGTTTCTATCACAATATAAGATATGTGAATCTCACATTATATGAAGGCATTAATTATATACAGATAATCATATTATATTGAAATATTTGAATATTAATGATAATTTATATTATTGTTCCTTAATTTAAGTTGCTCCTATTTCAAATATCTGAATATGGCAACTGTAAAAACTTTAAGACACCACTGACCTATATTCTTTAATAAGTTCCATTTTTAAAATGTAACATTTTTCAATAATTTACTATTATTTTACAAGACATATTACTAATTTAGGCCCTTAGTTCTTTTTGTAAATGTGATTCTATCCATAGAGAAAGAGCCAAGCTTACAGGGCTACCTAGTCACTGCTATTCTCTTATTAAGCACATTGACGATTTATTATTTCCTAAAGTTAAATACTGAAGGAAATGCAAAGACCCAAATGAGGTAAGAAAATCAAATCTCTTTTTCATTAGAATTTCTGCTGGATTATAAATTTTCCATTTAATAGTAAATTCAGTATTGACATAAAAGAGGTGAGAAAATTTTACAAGTTGCATGCAGAGTTTTTACCATTCTATTGACTACTTAACATGATAGTCTTTCTAGTCTATCTGATTGAATCTACAGAAACATTCCCTAGCATTCACCCCCAATATATACATTGAGACTTCTATTTTCAAAATTACCTTTTCACACCACTCTCCCACCTCTTTCAACTGATAGTACCTTTCTAAATTTAGAGAAATTATACAAACTTCTTAAAGGCTATATGTTTTTATTGAACTATATGTAGAAAGTAAAAAATATATACATATTAGCAAGAGCATTTGTTGGACTATAAAAATATAACTATGCAATTGTAAAGAGCATTCTCTTGTGTGGTTATGGCACTGTATTCTAAAAACAAACTGACATCTCAGTTTATTTTACTTACACAGTAAGTTTAATTTACATAGAAATGATAGCGCATTTCAGGAGCAAGTCTTAAAAAACGATTTCTGCTGAATGACAGCTATAATAAGAGAGAAATAAACATAAACTAAAACAGCAGTTGTGAAACATATACAGGGTGGGGCAAAAGTAGGTTTACAGTTGTATGTGAAACATATTCTTGTATTATTATTTATTAATTATTATATTATTTTCCATATGAAAACTATAAACCTACTTTTGCCCCACCCTGTACAGTAGCTCTTAGCTGAAGACAAAATTCGATACTTAGTAAGCAAACACTATAAAAACAGAAGGGGTTTTGGTTTAGATTGCTGGCTAAAGTGAAAATATCTGTTACCCTTAAACTTCAATCTTAAGCATATCAAAGGTCTTTATTAAGGCATTCTCCCAGGCAATCAACTCAAATTTGCACCAGCTTCTGAATTCTACCCTCTGCATGAAGGAAGAGCAGGAGGTTTTCAGTGCTTCTTTGTCCAGGACATGATGACATGCTTTCTACAGGTTTTTTCTGAATGGAACTAAAGATCTTATTGGTAATATAAAGTACTAAATTATTTGCAGAGTTAAATACAAAGATTTATTTGTTTTTAAGAACTGTGAACTGTTACATAAGAACTTACATATTCTTAATTATAGTCACATAAGTCTATACAGTTTTACTATGAAGATTAAAAATTTTCCAACAGAATATATCGCAAATAGAGTCTATTTTTTATCGAGTAATTTTAATCAGCAAAGCTTTAAGAGTCTGAAACTTTTAGAACTTAAATGGAAATTATAATAATTAAAATTATTTAACTTTAAAAATAGAAAAATTATCATTAACAGATCATTTTCCTTTCTTCTAATAAGAAACATATCTTTATGTTTAAATTCCTAACATTTAGAAATTCCCTAAAAATGCATAGATCCAGAATTTATACTAAACAGTTTAATATTTGTATAACACTCATTTATTTTCAACAAGTATCATGAAGACACAAAGTTTTCCCAAACTGCTTAAAGACATGTATAAAAATATCATAATATAGAGTAAAGTACCTTAAGAAAAATAAAGCAAACTCATGCCTTTGGTTTACTAACATTCTTCTCTTTTTTTATTCCGTTTTCTTATTTATTTTTAATTTAATTTTTAATCTTACTAAATGGCATTCATCTTTAAGTTTTTTTTGGAGGAAGGCAAGATAAGAAGAAAAAGATAAGAGAAAAAAGCAAATTGACAAGAGAGAAAGACTGTAGCAGAGGAGATGAGGGAACGCTTCTTAAAAGAAGAGACATCTGAGCCAAAACCTGAAGGCAGGCGGAGGAAGAGGTATCATGAACAATGGAGGAAGGGTATTTCAAACAGAGAAAACAATGTAAAGAAAGTACAAGGTGTAAATGAAGGACAGTAAGTTGGTTAAACCTAACTTGAAACTTGAGGGCACAGCTCAGAAATAGATATTAAGGAATACGGATGAAAAGGTAGGTCCACGTAGTGTTAAATCACACCATAATGAACCCTAAATAAATTCACTGTAGTGAAAATTGTGTCATTGTTTGTATGTAACTAGAACTTGTATATCTTGTGCCTAAAATGTAGGAAATAAAATTCAATTAATAACCAACTTTCAACAGTGAAATTAGCAATGAAAACAAGTATTTCAAATAAGACATAAGAAGCAAGATGACACACAACAAATGTTTTAACAACCAGACTTTCTTCTCCAACCCCTGGGTCTTTCATTGTGCTCACTTTTATGCTTGAAAGTTATGTTTACTGTTGATCAATATATTGGGAAATAAAAGGGATTGGAACATGAAGCTCAGGGGTCCAACAATCTCAATTTGAAAAATATTACAGCGAGAGTTAAATCTTGTGATTTTGTGTGATCACTTGGGGCTAATGTGATCATGAACACAAGTGTGAATGCAAGCATAGGAGGTGGAAATCTAGGTAATGCAGAATATTTTCTCTATATATAATCATTAAAGTGAAAACTCAAAATATTTTGATTATCATGGAGTAAGGCCCACCAAAAATAAATCTTTTACTCTCCCTATGTCCAAGAATTAGTTAGGAGATCCCAGGAAAAAGGAATCACTCATACATGGGATGATCTAACCTAGATTTTGCTATAGATGATGTTGGATGACAGAGGTTGAGAGTGAAAAAGATGCAGATGCCAAGAAGGACAAGATGAATTTGGAGAACAAAACCTGTCCAAGTGAACAAGGGTACATGGCTTAAGGAAAAGAGTTAAATGTAAGTCCCATTAAAAAGCAACAACAACCCTAATCCTTCTTTAAGGCCATATTTATGAATATTCTATAATCAAGATAGTACCAGTTTGTCGCATATAATTATCAAATTCAAGTGAAAACGGGCAAACATTTTTTCTGTGCAGCAGAGATTATTCAGAGTATTAAATATAATTAAGTTATAAATGCAGCAAAACAATGTTCAAACAGTGAAGGGCCTGACATGTTACCCCACGGTTAACCTGCTACCGTTGCATGGATCCTAACAGAAGACATTAAACTTCTGGGTTAGAGACAAAGAACTTTGTTATTAAGAGAACAGCAAGCATCATGAGCCTCATGTTTTCATTGGTTCCTCTTGCCCCTTAAATCCCAAATGGGCAATGTGGACAGGGCGAAGGTAGAGGCTGCACACACAGTGGGACTGTATCACAGCTGAGGAACCTCAAGCTTATGAAGCTCAATCTTCTAACGGGGTTGTGCACTCTTTGTGACCAGTGCAGGAAGGGTAGAGCATTATTTTCAGTGCTTTGGACAGCAAACAAATCTGTCCTCGGCCCCTAGATGAAGACACAATGTCTTCCAAGGTTGTATCCTACATAAAGATCCTCAAAAAGATAATCCAGAACAAAAGCTGTCAATACTTTGCTCAGAGACATGCAATAATGCAAGAAATTAACAGAGAACTGTCTCCTAACAAATATAAATTAAATTTCACATATTCTTTACCTTACTGTTTAACTAAGTAATCCATTTTGACGACTTTATTAAAGAGGCAAAAAAAAAAAAATAGAGCTATGTCAGTGTTCCCTTACAGAAGTAAAATAGTAGTCTAGTTATCCACACTAATATGCATTTTACTAAAAATACAGGGTGTCCCCCAAAAATGTATACCCACTTTAACAGCTGATAGCTCAATTTTTTAAAAAATATATTTTTTATTGATTTCAGAGAGAGGAAAGGAGAGGGAGAGAGAGAAACATCAATGATGAGCAAGTCATTGATTGGCTGCCTCCTGCACGCCCCTTGCTGGGGATTGAGCCCAAAACCGGTCATGTGCCCTGACCCGGAACTGAACCTCCATCTCCTGGATCATAGGTAGATGCTCAACTGCTGAGCCATGCCAGTTGGGCTGATAGCTCAATTTTGAAAATGAAATGTATTTTAATAAACACTGCCTTTATAATTATTTAAAGTATGTGTATACATTTTTTGGGCCACCCTGTACTTAATATGACACAGGATGAGTAAACATTTGGCTTTAATAAAACATTCACCTTAATGACAAATGATATTTTCAAATGTTTCAACCAGCAGTACCATGTGAAGTACCTAATGGTTACAAGGCCTAATCCTTTATCAAGTCGAAAGTAAGTAGGTTAGACCCAATTTGTTAGCCAAATATCAATCTTCATATAGAAAGCACTTTAAAAAATTTTTTATTGAGAAATAATTGACAAATATAATTGCATATTTTTGAAGTGTACAACATGATGAACTGATATACATATCAATGTAGAATGATTATCAAGATCAAGATAATTAGCATATCCATTACCTCACATAGTTAACATAGGTAGCTCTTTTTTTTTTTTTTTTATTTTAGGTAAGTACTTAAAAGAACACTTATTACTCCTTGCACAGTGGAGGGTTCAACCTCTTAAGACATTTTTAAAAATTGGCATGAATATTTTTTCCAACATAATGACTTACTACAAATATTAAGGGCATAGGAAGGATATGTGTGTAGAAAAACAAACTTTAAAACTGAGACTACGTTTCTAACAACCATGAAAAACAATCTAACAAGAAATAATCTAACAATACCTTTTTGAAATCACTTTTTGTAGAACAAGTACATAAACTGCTTCAACTTTAAAACCTTTATTCAGACTATTCAAAATTGGAAAAAACAAGGTTGAAGTTGTATATATGACCATACCTCTCCTAGAGCTTCATATCTTTTCTGGTTCCATCTGTGCAAGTCTTCTCGGTAGTTAAAAACAAACGGTTCCCCAGTTTTTATGTGTCTTAACTGTCCCTCTAGAAGATAAACAAACAATATTGCTATGCTTCAGAAAACATGTATAATAATATGGAAAGTACAACTAATATCTGATAAAAATTTACAAGAATTTTCTCAGAATTATTTTTTCATTTAGATTTTCTCTTCAAATATCAACATGATGCAAACATATAAATACACTAAAAGACTGGCCCCAAGTACTCAAATGTTAACCTTTTTGACCTTCATTTTCTAATCTAAAGTAAATTAACAGTATTTGAGGGCCTACAACATATAAGGTCCCACTTCTTAAGCTTAGAGGCTACCTGAAGAGTAAAAACATATTAAAAGTCAAGCAATTTTTCAAGAAGTTAAAAAAGAACGAAGTCAACAATCTAAAAACTGCCATGGGCAATTCATGTGGAATTGCCTAAAGTCTAAAATGACTTTGGGTTCATATGAAGGATCCCTATAGGCTAGACCAGGCTCAGGTTTTGGTGAGATTTCTCAACTAGGCTTTGAAATATGGGTAGAATTTCAAAGAGAAATTGGAGAGAGGCAGTGAGTGAGCCAATACAGTTTGGACTGTCAAGTCAGACTCGCTCAACTGAGAGCATTTACTGATAATGAGTAACTTTACTAATAATTTCAAGAGTATACGCGATCCAGAGGCACAGACAAAACAGGGAGAATCTGAAAGAACCTGAGAATTTCTTCCCAGGTCCAGTCCTCTCACTGGATTGTACTCTCTGGTCCAGAGCAGGTGAGGTCTGTGAGTGAGTCATACAGCTTATCTCACACATTGGTGAGTGTTCTGGTTACAAAATACTTCCACGTTATGTGCCAGAGAGTGGTACTGCCTATGTAATACTCTTCAGAAAAACATGCCTCACATATTCACAGATTAATGGCTTGTTTACCATAAGCGATGCCAAATGAGTCATCCTGCTGAGAGTATTCCATGGAAAAGGACTCTCCTCATAGCAAACATTAGTCTGTACTTACTAAAAGATTAAATTATCAGCATGTTTACAAGGAGAAAAGACCAGGCCACCTGCCTTCTTTCTTTCCTAGGAGTATTCCCCTGGCAGTCAGGAGAGAAATAGACCACAAGTGAATTGCTTTAACTCCCCTGGTCACCGAACAATATAAACAAACTTACGAAAAAAGGACAGCAAATTCAAGTAGCAGGGAACAACTCGGTTTAATAGAAACAGAGTATTGAGCCAAATTGTATAATTTCACACTGGAGGACATGTGGGATCAAATAGCGCACGGCCCAAATTACTGGTCTTGGACTCTGTCCTAAGAGCAGAGAGGCACAAAGAAGGGTTTAGTGGCACAAGAGGAACATGATTAAGATGAGTGGGATTAGTGTATGATTTTATCCAACGAGGGCATGCAACCGTGGAGAAAGACTTGAAAGTTATGGCACTAAAACTTGAACCCAGGAAATATACTACTCCCAAGTAAAACCACTTCACTATTTTTATGAATCAATTTTACCACATATAAAATGGATAGTTTTAATATATAAAATAAAGGCTAATCTGTTATCAAAAACTTCTTTTTAGTACTCTCAACATGAGACACTGTACTGGATCACTATTACACTCTTCTATGTCAGATGATGTTGTAAAAACAGAAGATGTATCTAAGTTTTTCTTTCCAGAAAAGGGAAATTCCCACAGATATCAATACACGTAGACTGACAGCATCTGCAAATTGAACCACTGTGATTTTGACTAAAGTAGCCTTAAAGGTGCATGACACATAGTAACGTGTAATAGGAATGTGAAATGTATTTTCTCTGAGACTAATGTGTGAAGAAGAACTGACTTACCTAGCTAGTGAGTAAATTTAACAGACCACTTTTATCTTCATCTCAAAGGGAGGTTGTTGTGTTTGTTTGTGTCTTTAAATTCTCTACTCATTTTGGACACAGTAATTCTCATAAAATGATAAAGATTTTGATTCTTTAGGAAAAAATAGGCCCCATCAAAACAGCCAACTATTAGCATTAGTGTTAAAGGTGGAAAGAAGGTAAAGAGGCAAAAAAAAGTGAGCATTCTTAACCAGAAAAGCTACCTGGATCATTTTTGTTATAGTGGTATTTGCAAATTTGGTATTTCTTGAAGGTTTGGAAAATCTCTCCAGCTACTGTTGAAGGTATGATTTAGGATACTGTAGCTCATGGTCCCCTAAAGTCAGTTGTAAAGTTTCATATGTATACACAAATGGGAATTATTCTGGGAAGTGCATACATATATTTTATCAGATTTGTGGTAGAGTCTAAGAACCAAAACAGGCTATCACTGGCCTAAATGAATCAAGCAATTAAAAGTATATAGGATATTTTCTGTAGTAAGAGTTTAATGAATATCAAGTATAATGAAAGACATGAATCAAACTTAAACGGTCTACAAACAAGCCCAATTATTTTTTTGGTGATACAAAAGTGTGCTTCCTCATATACTGCACTAGGGCACAGGGAGTGCGGGTGAGGGTAAAAGTGGAAAAACCCTCACCTTCATCTTCCAAAGCAAGGACATTTGGGCTGGGCCTTATATAATTACAACTGGAGAATGGCTAAGTAGACATTTTAAACCCAAAGAGTATTTAAACAGGAACACTGATTTGAAACAACAAGTATCAGTTTGATTCGGGTAAAAACAATCTCTTCCCTTTTGCTTATAGTGAACTTCATATCCAAATTTTATTTTTACCCAACTAAGAACTTTAAAATCCTTTAGAAAAATTTAGAAGCTTCTTCAGTCAGGTAATTAAAGTTTCATTTTGAGATTTTCATAACCGTTTTTGTCATTATAAATCTGAAAAAGAAGCCCCCAAAGATACTAAGTTAGACTTAGCCTTTTAGGGATTTAATATTGAGACCCAGTTTCATGTTTTCAAATCCTCACCTCTTTGAAAAAGTATGCACCATTAACCCTGAATTCAAAGGTGAACTCTATCATGCTAAAAAGATCCTTAAAAGCGATTTTCGACTTGGAATGTAAGCATCTGTTAGTCTATGCAAGACACTGTCCAGGATATTTAAAAAATAAATGGTAGGTTCGTTCAAGGATGCATGTGCATTTGAGGTGTGTACATAAAAGGGCACATGCATGCATGTGCAAAGGTGTAGGTGTGTACAAAAGTGTGAGTGTAGGGCATGTGCATGAAAGTGTGTACAAAGTATGCCAAGATGTATGTGAGTGCATGAGCAAGTGTGTGTGTGTGAAAGTATCTCATAAGAAAGGGAGAGATAAAAGTGTATTGCTCCTTTGTTTTCTATTCACTTGAAGAAATGCTCAAGGAAGATGACAGACTTCAATGAAAACTGATGTCCTATATCCTTAAAGAAAACATAGTTCTATGATTTACCCACACTACCACACAGTCCCCATTCCAGTTCTGAATAAAAGAACCTAGTAATCATTTCAAAGGAGCATATGCAATGTCATTCTCAGTGCTCATTTGATTCTGTTAATTAAAATAAAAAGAAATTCAAAAAAATATTATGACTCATACATATTTTGGCATAAGATATCCTTTATTTGAAAAGCATGAAAATTAATATAAAAAAAGTGATCAAAGTTTCCAATATCTTCTATTTAAACTCATTTAATATTCTAGTATAACTGATATTGTTAAAGAATATCCACTAACACAGTGATGACAGATCACCAATTTAGTTGATGCAGCGCAACAAATAGAAAGCTCCAACTCAAATGCTACCTAGCCTGTAATAACATTACCCTTTGAGTATAACGGTGTGTTATTAATCCAATGAATCATAATTAATTGTTCCAGAAACATCCGTGCAATCTATGGTATGTGCTTCTAAATCCCAAGTGCAAAGTTTATTTTATTCAGAATTTAATTAATAAACTTTAAAATAAAGATGTTGCATAAAAAAGTCACAGAAAATTGAGCATTATGTTTTAAAATATCACAGATAATTACTGCTAGTCACTTCATTTTAAATAACATGTGAAACAGTAGCATATGTCTATATACTATAATTGGAAATTCCAAATGGATACCAGGGAGTTGAATGCTCAGGGTTGAAATACCTAAGCCGCATCTAATTCATGTCCATTGGTTTAAGTGACTTGACAATTTATGGGAAATTATGACTTGGTTCTTTTAATTAAGTGAAGAATTTCACCATGAAAGGATTATATATTATTTCTCAAAAGAAATACATAAAACATTCTTGCGAGCACATAAAAGTAGCAAATAACATCTGTCCTGTGAGTCTATTAGCATTGTTAAATAAGTATTGTATGTAGTATATACCACTTACTTTCATTAAAAGCATATTCAAATCCTTCCAGGGTATCAGGAAAATCAAGAGGTGGTTCATCTTTTTTCATTAGTTCATCCAAATCTATCCTAGATAATAAATCTAGAAAAAAATGATAAGAAATTTATTTATATTCATTTTCATAGTTAACAAAGTTTATACTGTAAAGTATTTTTCTGTTTTATTAGATTACTTTTATATGTTGCCATAACTGACAATGCTATTAAATTTCTAAGCCCCTAGAGTGCTATATTATAATGAAGTACATTATCAACCTTAACATAAGAACTTTCAAAAGTATAATTCTCAGAACAATCATAAATCAGATCCTAAACACCACTATAGGAAATTATCAACTTCTTCCCTTCAAAATATACGGCTATTAATTTGTACTTCATTAACCTCCTTTTATTGTTTTAAAAGTTTCAGATATTAAGATGACTTTTAAAAGGTCACTAAATTTTAAAATATAAATGAAACTACTGTTTATGGGTATGAAAATTTATAAATCTAAATAGTGGCAAATATAGCTTATTATTTCATTTTAGGGGAAAATTAGAATATTAAAAAATGATAACTGAATAAAATGGTTAACAAACCAGTTTTTATTCTTCACATCATTTGATTTTATATGATCAAAAAAATTGTGAACAAGATTCTTTAAAATAAACATTTTATTTGGGAATCATTTTAGATTTACAAAAAAGTTGAAAGATAGTACAGGTATTATACATTCCCTTCACCCAGCTTCCCCATCGTTAACATATGGAGTTAAAATGGTACCAATGTTGGTACATTGCTATTAACTAAGCCCAGATGCTATTATTCATCAGTTTCCCATAATGTCCATCTTCTGTTCCAGGATTCCATCCACTAGACCACACTGCAAGTATTCATTATGTCTGGTCTGTGACAGTTTTTAGTCTTTGCTTCTTTTCCATGATCTTGACTGTTCTGAGAAGTACTAATCAAGTATTTCATAGAATGACCCTCGATTTAAATGTCTGTTTTTGTGTGTGATTATACTAGGGTTATAAGTTTTAGAAAGACTATTGCAGAGATTAGCTGCCCTTCTCATCACATCACAGGTGTAAACCTTCATCAGTTGGTTAAGGCAGTGTTTGCCAGACTTCTTCACGATGAAGCTACTGTTTTTCCCTTTTCACAATCTATTCTTGTAAGTGACTGTCTAGCCCACTCTCAGAAATGGAGAGGAGGAATTATGCTCTATCTCCTGGAGTAGAGAGCATCTACAAATATTATTTGTAATTCTTTTGTGTGGAAGACTTGTCTCTCTTCACCCATTTACATATTTATTCAATCATTTATTTGTATCAGTATGGATTCATTGATATTTACTATATACTTTGGGTTACAATCAAATACTACATCATTTACTTAGTTGCTCAAATTTTTGCAGTGTTGGCCGCTGTAAGCTCTTTAACTTGGCTCTCAGACCCCTTTAACATGCTTTTTCATCTTTTTGTTTTTGAACATTTCCTTACTTTCTGCTACTACAAGATGCTCCAGGCTTATCTTGTGTTTTCCCTCCCCAGCCCTAGAATCAGTCTGTCTGGAAGCCTTTAATATCTTTTGGCTCATATTATGGGATGAGGCAAATTGCTCACTATAAGTCATCAAAAAGTCATATCGAAACTCAGAAAAATAGAAAGATAAACTTCAAATTTATTCAATTCCAAAAATATTTATAAAAAAAAAAGTTTAAGTTTTGAGAGTTTTCATTGTAACTCAAGTTCCCGATGAGAAAAAGCTCCTTGGATAGGTACTAAAGCAAACTAGTCCCTTTTTCTACAAAAGAAGTATCTCAGAAGTAACACTTTATTTCTGTTTCTCACAAAGATATACCAAATCCATCTGTATGGCTCATCAAAATATGCTAAAGAAAAAATCTGTCTACCTCAACTCTCCAGTCTCTCTCTCTGTGTAAGCCAACAAAAAATGTATAAAAAAAATCATTGTTCAGTACTCTTCAAAGTGCTATACCAAATAAACCTAAATTTACAAAAAATATACCATCTAAAACATGTAAACATTAAAGAAAAATTTTGCAAATTCTCTAGTAAAAGGAAAATGTCACATAATATGCACACCAGGCAAAAAATAGGATATGTGCTGACAAATTTCTGATTCATTAGTAAAGTTGTGAAAACCATGTAATCTGTACAAAGCAGAGTAAAATGGAAGATATTTTAATGTCACAAATTGTCTTGGAGTAGCTAGAAGATTCTCACTTCTCGCCTTCCAATGAGTTGAGGTTCTTGGGCAAAATCGGATTTCTTCACTTCACAGTCATTTTCCACAGTTCAAACCTTAGAAATCTTTTAATCAGAAATACAGAAACCAGCCAATATATAAGCAGATGTATTATGTCTAAGAGCCATTTTCTCTTTCCACCAGGTAGAAAAGGTTTCACATACTTTATCTCATTTGATCACCATGACCCTATGAAACAGCAGCACATATTATCATAGTCACTGTCTTTCAGACAGGAGGTGAGCTCAGAGAAGTAACATGGCTTGTCCAAAATTATACCTTAACAGTAAAGTGGGCTTAGTAAAATAATGTATTTCCCAATACCTAACTCAGTGCTCTTTCAAAATCACCACACTTATTCTATGTGCCCTATCAATCCTAAAATATTCAGCCCCCTCTCTTCATTACCTTATAAAGAATAAATAGTAATTAGTACAGAAATATGCTTTCACTTTGCTCAAATGATAAAATGAACAACTAAATAAATAGGCATTCCTCAAACTTCTCTGTTAACTAGAGAGCAAAATACAGATATTTTTTACTTCATTAGCGTTGAGGAAACATGTAGAAAGAAACTGTCAGACTCTCTTTCTGCTTTGTAAAAGGAAAGCAAAACTATATAACTGTATTTACACACAGAGACTAGGTCCCAAAAACACTAACTTAGGTAAAATTCAAGCATAATAAAACATTTTCATTGACAATCCCTTCAATCACCTACAAAATACAGCACAACCAAACCCATAAAACATGCATCAGATGTGACAAAACTGTTTTTTCCTAAAACATGCCTCTGGTGACTAAAGTGATTCAGCAACTAGAATTCTAAACTTCAGCTAAGCACACACAATAACTGGATAAAAATAGCATTTGGTACCCAAAAGAATTGAAAACAACGACTCAAACAGATATCTGTGCACCCATGTTCACAAAAGCATTATTCACAACGGCCAAAAGGTGGAAACAACCCGGGATGAATGGTATGGCGATTAATTTAATGTGTCAACCTGACTGGCCATGGGGGGCCCACATATTTGGTTAAACATTATTCTGAGTATGGCTGTGAAGGTGTTTCTGAATGATTAACATTTGAATCTGTAGACTGAGTGAAGCAAAATGCCTTCCTCCAATAAGGATGAACCTCGTCTGATCCACTGAAGGTCTGAATAAAACAAAAATTTATACACGGGGAAATCCAGGAACATGTGCGGAAAAAATATTAAGGGTATGGGATAATGGTGGAAGGAACATCAGATAAGCTTCCTTAATACAGGCTCACTGGCATATATTCTGTATTTAATACTGCAGGTTGGGGAGTTAGGAAGGGCTCTAACAGTTTGTTTGATTGGTTGGCTGAAATATGAACCAAAAGGTGGTCCACAATGAGTGGATATGTTTTGGTTTAATGTAAAGGGAACAATTTAAAGGTATGGGGAGATAGGAGTATTAAAGTGGATTTGTCATTGAAGACCTACTCACCCACCCTGGAAGGGTCCAAAAACATACTTTTCACCACTGCTATGAGAAATAAATCTGTGATGAGAACCCTGGAATCCTTAAAGAGCTCCCTGATGGCTCTTCTCTTATGCTAGGCCTTAGAGTGGGAACTAAAGTCATTGAATTAAGAAACATAAATGAAATGGGAGTAACTGGTTCCTAGGGTGGCAGCAGCCAAGTGGGAGCACTCTCCCACCAAAGGTAAGGTGGGCGTGGTTACCGGAATGGACAGCAGAGTCAAAGCAGCAATCAGAATAGTCTGACTCACACATACCTATGGCATTGGCTAGTTTAACATGTTGTTCCTAGAAGTAAGATAGGGAGCCTACTAAATTCTTACTTGATATGTATAAACAGAAAAGTTCTAGGTCAAATGAACAAAAGTCTAACCTGAATAAAAAATGGTCACAATCAATTCCCAGACTTAAGCCAGCTTACAGACCCAGAACAACTTGGGAGAAGAAGGGGCCGAATCCCTTAAGGAATGACTCAGGAACAGTGCCAAAAAGTACACAGTTTTCTCCCATTCTTCCCCAAAAGGGACCAAAGGCCTTATACCAAGATAACTGCATCGGGGAAAAAGAAATAATCAAACCTTTCACAGACTTATGGACACTGGCTCTGAAATGAAACTGATTCCAGGAAACTCAAAAGGTCACTGAGGTTCATCAGAGTAGGGGTTTATGGAGGACAGGTATTCAATGGAGTTTTAGCTCAGACTCATCTCACAGTGGGTTCCTGAACTCACTCTGTAGTTATTAAACTAAGTCATAATTTAGTTTGCTTTATCTTGATCAGTTTTCCCTTCAATATGATATAACTCTGGTCCAATACATGAATGCCATTATATTGATTGGATCTAGTAATCAAGAAGTAACAACAATCCAGAGTTATTGGCAAGACATTTGGTTGTCAGAGGGTAAGAAATAAATGACAAAAATTCAGGGGCTTTCCACTCCAGTGTAATTCCTAGGGGTCCAATGATGTGGGTCATGTCAAGATATCTCATGTCAAGGTGAAGGATAAGTTGTTGCAACGGCCTTTCCTACAAATTAAAAAAGAGGCACAATGCCTATCAGGTTTCTTTGGATGTTGGAGGCAACAAAGTCCTCATTTGGGTGTGTTACTCTGGTCCATTTATCTGAAATGCTGTCCAGAATAAAAGAAAGCTCTGCAGCTGCGTGTGCTGCTCTGCTACTTGAGCCATATAATCTAGCAGATCCAATGGTGTCAGGGGCAGATCAGGATGCTGTTTGGAATCTTTGGCAGGCCCCTCTCAATGAATCAAAGCACAGGCCCTAAGGATTTTGGAGCAAAGCCCTGCCATCCACTACAGATAACTACTCTCCTTTTAAGAAACAGCTGTTAGTCTGCTACTGGTCCTTTGTAGAGACTGAATGCTTAATCATGGGCTACCAAGTTATCATGTGATCTTAGCTGCTCAGCATGAACTAGGTGTTAGCTAACCCACCAAGTCATAAAGTTGAGTGGGTACAACAGCACTCCATCATCAAATGGAAGTGGTTTATATGTGATCAGGACTGAGCAGGCCCTGAAGGCAGTTAAATGAAGTCTCCCAAATGCCTATGGTGGCCACTCCTACTGCCCCACCTTTTATCTATCAGCAGGAACCCCTCATGGGAAGCTCCTACCATCAGTTGGGTTCCTACACAAACTCAGGTCTGGTTTACAGATAGTTCTGCACGATATTGAAGCACCACCCAAAAGTGGGCAACTGAAGCACTAGAGCCCCTTTCTGGGACATCCCTGAAGGACAGTGATGTAGGGAAATTCTCCCAGTGAGCAGAATTGAGAGCAGTGCACCTGGCTGTTCAGTTTGCTTAGAAAGAAATATGGCCAGATGCGTGATTATATATTGATTCATGGGCTGTGGCCAATGGTTTGGCTGGATGGTCAGGGATGAAATGAACATATTAGACAATTGGTGGCAAGGAAATATGGAGAAGAGGTATGTGAACAGACCTCTCTGAATGAGCAACAAATGTGAAGATATTTGTTTCCCAAATGAATGTTCAATAAAATATTTTAATAATCAATGGGTAGGATGACTCATTCTATGGATACCAGTCAGCCTCTTTGCCCAGGCACCTGTATTCACAGGTCTGGAAATTAAGGATTAAAAATGGGAGTGGTGCCATTCACTATTACCACTAGCCTACAAAGAAAGAATGTTTACTCTTACTACTCTTACTACATCAAAATAAAAAGCTTCTGCATAGCAAAAGAAACGAGCATCAGAATGAAAAGGGAACCCACTATATGGGAGAACATATTTGCCAATGATACATCTGATAAGTGGTTAATTTCCAAAATAAATAAAGTACTCATAGAACTCAACAAAAAGAAGACAAACAATCTAATTAGAAAATGGGTAGAAGACCTGAACAGGCACTTCTCCAAAGAGGACAATACAGATGGCCAAGAGATGTATGAAAAAAATGTTCAACATCACTAATCATCAGAGCCATGCAAATTAAAATGACAATGAGGTATCACCTCACATCTGTCAGAATGGCTCCCATCAACAAATCAACAAATGACATGTGCTGGTGAGGATGTGGAGAAAAAGGAACCCTAGTACACTGCTGATGGGAATGCAGACTGGTACAACTATGGAAAACAGTGTGGAGTTTCCTAAAAAATTAAAAATGGAACTGCCATTTGACCCAGTGATCGCACTTCTAGGAATATATCCTAAGAAGCCTGAAACACCAATAAGAAAGAATATATGCATCCCTATGCTCATAGCAGCATTATTTAAATAGCTAAGATCTGGAAACAGCCCAAGTGCCCATCGGTAAATGAGTGAACAAAAAGAGCTATGGTACATTAATGGAATACTACTCAGCTGTTAAAAAAAGGACCTATTATCCTTTGAGGCAATGTGGAGGGACCTGGAGATTATTATGCTAAGCAAAATAAGCCAATCAGAGAAAAACAAATATCACATGATCTCCCTTATATGTGGAATTTAATGAACAAAATAAACTGACACACAAAATAGATCCAGAGGCATGAAAGCATGCAACAGACTGACAAATCTCAGAGGAAAGGGGGGTGGGGCAGGAAGAGATCAACCAAAGAACTTACATGCACATATGCATAACCCATGGACACAGACAATAGTGTGGGAATGGGGAGGAGGGGGGGTCAATGGGGGTAAAAAAGAGGGACATCCATAATACTTTCAGTCCTCATCTAACCTGACTCATAATCACGGCTAATTTAATTATTCCCATTTTCTTCATCTGAGGTTCTAGATCTCTCTCTCTTGCTCCTGGTTCTCAGCCTATCTTACTAGAAATTCATTTTCAGCCTCTTAAACTGGCTCCTCCTTATCTTCCTGACCCTAAGGTTGAGATGCCCTAGGGCTGAATCTTCAGATGTCTCCTCTATTCTGCCTACATTCACATCCCTGATGATCTCAATCATGACCATAACTTTAAATATTATCTCCATGCTAATGATTCCCAAAACTATTATCTCTAATCCAAATGCTCTCCCAAACTCCATACTCAACTTCTCTACCTTCATGTTTAGGGGGCATCTTAGTTTAATATCTAATGCATTTAAAAGCTAAATTTTACTTTCCACTACAACCATGGCCACTGCAATCAGCTTTTCCCAATTTTTTTTTTTTTTTTAAATCTAATTAATGGTGCCTGTCTTATAGCTATTTAGGCCAAGAACCTTCAAAATTATCTTAGTTGTTTTCTTAATATCTCATGTCTAATCCAACAATGAATTATGTCATGTCATCTCTTCCTTCAAAACTTAATCAGAATCTGTCCATTCTTTATCATCCCTTCTGCTACCACCCCAATCCAAGATGTCACATTTGTGAGGAGAAAGCAATGCTCTTAGCTATTTTCCACTGTTGTAGGTAAGAAAGTGTGGTAGGTAAGGGCTAGTTACACCATTCCTTTAATAGATCATTTGCTCTAAAAGCAGGTACAAGGTGAGGCAACAGGTTGCTTTATCCTATGTATTCATTAGGCTTTCATAAAAAGAGATAAAAGAAGGCAGTAAGAGAGACTCTTGAGGTATCTTTATCATCCAGCCTGCCACAGCAGGGCAAAACAGCAGCTAGGGATTCAGAGGCCATAGCCAAGATGGTCTGGTACATACTCAGGTGGGACATCTCCTACAAAGCATCTTGAAGACCAGATGGACTATGCTGAATCACATAAAAGAGATTTTTATCATCTGGCATAGCTGGCATCTCAACATTTAGAAAACACATAAGATATTTTTTCCACCACCAAAGAAAGTAACTGTGAGACCCTGCACAAGTTACTTAGATAATCTGATCTTGGGCAAGTCACTAGACAGTTAGACTGAAATATATGATAATAAAGAAAACTTAGAGGTCCATAATTAATACTTTTTTAGAGGTAAAATTATTTTACATAGCAGGTTCTTTGTGTTTGTTTTTTTGTTTGTTTTTAAGCCTAGAACTCAAAAATCCCAAAGAATGTCTAAGGCAGATTCCTTCTGAGTTATTAACATGAAGGGCCTCTCATAAAATATCCCCAGTGCCAATGCCACAAAGATAAAATGCAGGATTAGGCAGATCACTACCCTAAATTAGTATGACATTGGAAGCAATAAAAATATGATAAGGGCACTATCTATAGTGTTAGTTTTACCAAAAATTTATATGGCCTTGAATAAGAAAAGTGTTAAGAATTCTGGATGTAAAATTACATGATTCCATGATTTATTTACTGAGTACAGACTATATCTCAGACACTGAGATAGTTGCTGTGAGGGATACAAGTAATTACAAACAGAGTAAGTACTATTTTTATTTTAGAATTGAAATAAATGGCAGGCCACCTGAATATTCCTATACCTTCATCAGGCAAAATGAAAATATCCTAAAAAAGCAAATTAAGTGTGTACCTTTCAGTGCTGTAGTCTTTTCTTTTTCATCTGGACCTCCCTGCTGGATTTGTGCCATGCTTATCCAAATTGGGCACAAAATTAAAGAGCTCAAGGAAATAGACATCAATCTTCAGAAGACAGTCTAGAATGAATGAAAGCAATAAATTAAGCTCTACTCAATCCTACCTACTCCATGAAAACTTCCTTGGTCCTCCCAGTTGAGATTAATCTCTCTACCCTGATTTCCCACTGCACTTTGTTGATATCTATACTACAGTACTTATCAAAGCCTGCCTTGCAATGTAGTTATTTATGTATTTATCTGGGTCAGCTAACAGATTACAAGCCCCAGGATAGAGGTATCAAGTTTTTTCATCTTCACATCTCTCATGTTGCCAAACACAATACCTTATAGTACATACAGATACCTAGTGTTACTGAATTGAATTTAGCTAAACTTACTATTTAGCTTTAGCTCTTTATTATCTAATTTAAAAATCTCCAAGTAATTTCAAAAACTTGAAGTTTATTTTAATATATTGTAAGCATATGCCCTCTACAAGGTCAGAATGTCTTCTCCTGGAACATGCAATCAGAAGGAGAAAAATAAATAAATACAAAAGGTAGCTATAAGTTTCCTCTAATATAATTCAAAATACAACTCTAAAGGAAAAATTATCCCTTTTAAAAATGAAACTATGGAAACAACCAAAGTATCCTTTGATAGATGATTGGAGAAAGAAGGTGTGGCACATACATACAATGGACTACTATTCAGCCATAAGAAAAGATGAAATACTGCTGATTGCAACAACGTGAATGGACCTTGAGAATATCATGCTAAGCAAAATAAGTCAGACATAAAAAGCTAAGAACCATATGATTTCACTCATGTGGGATATAAAACTGAAACTCAGACACAGACAACAGTACGGTGGTTACCAGAGGGAAGGGGGATGGGAGGGTAGTAAAGGGTAAAGGAAGCCAAATATATGGTGGCAGAGATGATTTGACTTTAAGTGGTGGGCACACAATGGAATATAAAGATCACGTATCATGGAAAACCTATATAATCTTATTAACCAATGTTATCCCAATAAAACTAATTTTTTAAAAAAAGAAACTATGTTACATTCACTGTCTGGAAACCATACTCTACAAATGGCAGTCAATGAACACTAATAAAATTTGTTTTATCAAAGCCTAATTCTGCATTTAAACTATAAATAGATGCCTTTCACAGGGTTACCATGAACAGTAAAAAAAAAAAAAAAAATGCAACACATACAATGGAAAAATTAAACTAATTTAGTCAATCCACAACTGTTAATGAAATTATATAAAAATTCCATTCATGACAACAATAAAAGAAGACTGAATATTCCTCTGATTAAGGAACCCAAATGATTTGCTACCCACTCAGCAAAACTCTGCTTCTATTCAGAGGTACATTTCATAATTATCTTTAAAAACTGAGGCATTTTCAAAGTCAGCAGAGTGTAGCAGAAAATACTTTAAGAAATTAATACTGAAAAATAACCTTTTTAAACTATGAAAGCTCCGAAGAGTCATAAATCAATGCTGCCCTATCTCAATGCTAAATGTAGGTGGGGTGGTATAAGAGGAAGAGCACTCTGGCTCTACCACTAACTAGCCACGTGTCTCTGATAAATTACCTAACTTCTCTGTGCCTCATTTTCCACATTTGTAAAATGAAACTGATAATCATGCTGCCTCATAGTGTTACAGTGAGGTTCAATGTAAAACATTCAGTACAGTGCCTGATGCATAATTATGATCTCAATATCTGTTGGCTTATATTTTTTCATTGTTTTAATTGTATCCCAGCTTCACCACTTAATAATAGCAGACTCTGGGTCAGGGACAGGACACTTAATCTACAAAATCTTCAGTTTCCTCATTTATAAATGTTGCTCATATAACAGTGGTTGAGAATTAATATTACAGAAGCTGTGTATAGTTGATCATTGCTATTATTAGCAGCATTACTGCTCCTCAATGGTTTGAGATTTTCTAATAGCAGTAACTAGAATATAAGACTATTTTTGACTGGCAAAGTCTTTTTACTTAACATGGATGTACTTTTCTTCTGTGAAAGTTAACTTAAAACTCTGTGAATCCTACATGAATAAAATGTGTCTATAGTTCCTTAATGAATATTCCAGTCTGTAGGATGGACAATGTACAACACATGAGGATGCAATGGTGAGTCAAACAGACATGGCCCGAGTGAGGGCTTACTCCCTAGCTGCCAAATCAAACTGCCAAATAACCACTAAAAAAATATATAAGACTTAGACTGATAGTTGCAGTATTATAAAAAGGCAACATTTGTAAGGGCTATCTATTTACATCCAAGAATTAGTCTTATCTGTTAAAAGTTACACAAGTTTATGCATGTTTCACCAGGGACTCCTTATTATACAAATTAAAGAGCAATGTTCATAATGAGAGATTCCACACAGTGCTCTTTGCTAACAATTCCACAACTAAATTAACTATCTACAAGGAACTTCTTGCATTTTTACTTGATCACTCTGCTAATTCAGTATTTCTTCTAAATATAAACTGTTCAGTTATTTTTCATTAGCATCAACATGACTGATTTCTAACAGAACAATTTATACAACTATTTCAGTTTAAACAAAAATGAAATTATAAAATATTTTTGGTGCTAGAGTCATTTTCAAGATTTATACATGGTGACTACAATTAGTAATACTGTATTATATACTTGAAAGTTGCTAAGAAAGTAGATCTTAGAAGTTTTTCCCACACACAAAGGTGAAAACTATATACTATATAAGGTGAGGGATGTGTTAACTAACCTTATTGTGGTAATCATTTTGTAATATACGCATAGTGCATCAAATCAGCACATTGTAAACCTTAAACTTACATAATGTTCTATGTCAATTATATCTCAATAAGGCTTTTAAAAAGCTCTAACTACTCTACAATGTTTAATAACACATTCTCCCTGTAAATTTTGATCTCCATGAGGACAGGTATCATTCTGTCCCTAGCACAATGTCTGGCATATTTGGACCTCAACGGTATTTGTCAAATTTACAAATAAATGAGTAAAAGATAGAGGGGGGAAAGGATTCACGTTTTAAAGAATCATTTTCAAGGTTCCCAATATTAAATATCAATTAACAACTATATTCCTATTCTATAGGAGAAACCTAAAAATACACATTGCAATTCACTGAAGTGATGATATGTAAGTTAAGAGACTACTAATTTCCATCTGAGACCCTAAACGTTATTGCAGATGCAAAGCAGGTAAGTATGAAGCAGAAGCTACTTGTCTGTTGCTTTCTAACGCGTTAGATTTTTTTCACCCTTTCCAGTTATTTTCCATGGCTATGGCACAGCTGGTGAAACTAAATCAGGAACATTTAAAATTCTCAATTTAGTTTCCCTAATAAAAATTCAGAGTTATAACCTGCATGACCACAGATAAACACTACTGAAAATGCAGCCAGCAAGCTGTTTGATACATTTGATATACATTAATATGTGCTCTTGACATAGTTTATTTAGTATTATCTGATGGAGGTTAGGTTATAGGGAATAAAGTGGTGGAAGGTTTTTACTGATATGAATTGGGACACAGTTGACATGTTGTATACTTCATGATAACCGCTGCTGTTTAAATGTGGTTTCTTAGAAATGGTTATAGTATAAACTAGATTCAAAACATCTCAGTTTGGGATTTCATTCTGTGAACTACACAAAGCAATTATCATATCTCCTTCCTTTCTATGATTCCAACAGAGAATCCAGTATGTATAAATAAAGCTGTAAGTAACTTGTCATGTGTAATCTTTATCTAGCCAGCATTTTAAAACATGAAACAGCATAATATTTCTTACTACCCTGTTTGCTCAAAATATGGCCTGAACACTTATAAAACGTACAGAAAGATACACAGAAGCCTTAGTTTTAGGTGTGTTTGTTTTTAGGCAAGTATAAACAGGAACTAGATAGAGATGATTTTTGCAACAGAAGGCCTTTCCACCTCACATTCTAAAAGCAATGATAAATGTACACAAAATCTCACAAGACAAGTAAAACTGTGTTAATTCCTGGAACTCCTAGAGCTGGTTTGGTCCCAAAGAATCTTTGCTCACTGTCAAGCTCTGGAAATCCAGCTCACAATAGCCTACTTGCAACTAAAATTACAGTACATGAGTTCGTACCAGAGATTTGTGAGGAACCAAGAAGATCCACTCAATTTCATTAAAATATCTATGTTACTCAAAAGTTGCTTATCAACAAAGGTTAGTTCAGAATAATCCCATGATTACTGTTTATACTGTTTATATCTTATTATAGCTTACAGTTCTTAGGCTACAGTACAAAAACTATATGTTTTGGAGTGTGTGTGTGTGTGTGTGTGTGTGTGTGTGTGTGTGTGTACACACAGGCCTATGGGCACTGGGGAAAAGGCTGGAGAATGAGGGCATTGTACTGGAAAAGACCTGGACAACAAAGCGCAGGGTAAAAATGGCTTTTGGTGCATAGAAAATGGTGAATTCTGGAGAGAATGTAATGTCTGTTTGGATTGAGATTTTGGCTCAGACTAGGAATACAGGGTTCCAATCCAAGCCTATCTAAAATAATTCCTTAGTTTCCCAAGCAATGTGATATGGTAGGTTTGAAATGAAATAAAACAAAATAAAAAAAACAGGTGTTTTTTATCTCAATTCTACCATCTAGTAGGTGAGTGACTCTGAGAAAGTCACAACTTCTCTAACCTAAGTAATGGGAACAAACAACACACAAAAAAAACCACTTCTCTTTTAGAGGACGATTATGAAGATTATATGAAAGAATGTACACAAAAACATTTTGCAAACCGTAAGTTCCTTTACAAATATTTGTAATCCACATAAGTAAAAACTGATTTGGTTGCAATTAGTTTGTGCTCAAACTCTAAGAAAGATATCCAAGTCAGTCCAATGTATAGGAATGAGAAACTCTTGATGTGCATCATTTGGGTGAATTCTATAAACAAATAATTAAGTCCCACAATAAATAGCTATTGAGTTGACAGGTTTACAAGACTATATTGAAGATAATCATAACAGAATTTAATTTGTGATATAACTTGTTTATATTCTTTCCACTCTTATTAAAATGTATGCCTGGAAAAGGTTCAATATGTGAGCTCCACCTTCATTTATATTAAAGTTGTGTCCAAAGAACACTGTTCCAACTATCTCCTAAATGCACATGTTGGCCATAAAGTCACCAAGTCCTTTAATACCCATTATCTTATTAGGTAATCACCACAACTAGGAGGCGTAGGCATAGTTTACATATCTCTGTTTTACAGAGATGCAGCATCCGGGCTTTGAGAAGATACGTAACCTGGTTAAGGCAACCCAGATGGTAAGTGGTACTTAAAACTCTAACTCTGGTCTTCTGACACTTTGTTCTGAGCTCCTTCTACACAACCATGCTGGTGGAGTCAAACTACTTAACTTCGACTAGAAAAACAATTCCAGCTTTTTTATTCTATAGAAGGTTTTCACTCTCATGTACTAATTTATATTATCAGGAAGTATTACAATTTGGAGTCTGAGCAAGTTGGAGGTAGTTAATTATTTATCTATCAAAACTGTCTTAGTCTTTTTGGTCTGCTATTCAGAATTCAGATTAATAAAAATTACTACCCATCATTCCTCATAATACTTTGGTAAACAAAGAATCTAAAAGAAAGAGTTAAAAGTTAAGGGATATCAAATACAAACATTTCAGAATATCTGCAAGACAATGCTAAGATAATTCTTAAGATAATTCTCAGCTTTGGAACACCAAAACCACCACCACCACCACCACCACCACCCCACCCCAAGAAAAAATAATTTAAGTAGTTTTTTATGAAGTTTTCATAATATGAAGCAGAAACAGCAGAGCTAAGGCCAAGGAAAAAATAATTCTCAAAAAGAAGATATGCTCAAAATTTTAGAAACACAGAATATGTCAAACACACAGTAGCCTCTATTTTATTGGTTAAACATGTCATATAAGCTAATTAAGACACTGTAATTCTAGGGTACACATAAATAATACAACACAACTAATATTATAAATGTACACAGCTCCAGGCCCAATTGAACAAGCAGAAGCTACCTTCTTAGATTTCAAAGTATCTAATACCATAAAATAGCAGTAATAACACATTCACAAAGCCTGTACCCAGTTTTCTTATTCCATAAACATGCTTACTAGCAACTCTTCTAAGCTTCGTGAACTCAAGGTCTAAACCAGATTTTAAAATATAATATGCATGTGGTAGACACTAAGGTGAACTCTCCAGATGCCCCTTCAGGGGGAACTTGCTGCTCAGCTGCAGGGAGTTCAGTCAGCAAAAAGCCTCCGGCAGTTCACCTCACCAGAGCCCCTCTCAGAGGTAGAGTTGCTTCACTCAAGGTCATACCTTCCCCAAGTTGGCCCGCACTCACTGACTGAGCCAAGTGGGAATATGAAGGCCCAGCCATTTCAGCCTGATGCAGAACAACTCTGAGAGGTAATATTGGCTCCAGAGCTCACTGCCAGCAGGTTGGCTAAGGTTTTGTCAGGCCTATAATAAGTTCATCTTCTCCCTCTGACCAATCCCATTGTCCTCCTTTTCACAAGTTCCATCTCTAATAAACATCATCCACTCCAAATTTTGTCTCAGCAACTGCTTCTGAAAAATCCAAACTGTGACAATGTACTTTTCTAAATGCTTTTTTCCCCCTGAAAGTTAAACAAAAACCTCCTGATGTTAAGAGGCAAGATATATCCAAAATAACTCTGACAACCCAACAATAAAAAGACAACCTAGTTTAAAAAATGGACAAAAGATATGAATACACATTTCTCCAAAGATATACAAATGAGCAAGGAGATATAAGTTCAATATCATTAGTCACTAGGAAAATGCAAATCAGACAGTAAGATACCATTTCATACCCTATAGCATGGCTATAAACAAGAAAGACAGTCACAAGTGTTGGTGAGAATGCAGAGAAATTGGAACCCTCATACATTGTTAGTGGAGATGTAAACTGGTGCAGCCAGTTTAGAAAACAGTTTGGCAGCTCCTCAAAATGTTAAACATAGATTTACCATATGATCCAGCAATTCCACTTCTAGGTATATACACCAAAGAAATGAAAACACATGTCCACACCAAAACTTACACACAAATGTTCATAACTGTCAGAAATAGAAACAGCTTAAATGTTTATCAAGTGACGAAGGGATAAACAAAATGTAGTATATCCATACAACAGAATATTATTCATTAATAAAAAAGGAATAAAGTATTGAAACATGCTACAACATAAATGGCCTTGAAAACATTATACTAAGTGAAAAAAGACAGTTACAAAAGATCACATATTGTATAATTTCACTTATATGAAATGTCCAGAATAGACAAATTCCCAGAAATAGAAAGTAGATTGTTTTGGGGAGTTTATGGGGGGCGGGAATGAGGGGTGACTGCTAAAGGGTGCATGGTTTCTTTTGAAAGTGATTGATGATTCCAGTAGTCCTAAAGAGATGCATTTGCACTGTAGTGTGTGTCGCTCTGTGTAGTAAATGGCTCTCTCATCATCTCTTCTTCTCTATAGCTATAATACTAAAGGTCAAGGCACAGTTTCGAAAGGGAGGAGGCTTGACCATCTCACTCACTCTTCTCATTTCCTTCCATGAAATAGGTGTGATAAATGGATTTCAGGCAACTCACTTAAAGAACATCTCTCTTCAAATGTCCCAACCATCCCTCTCACCAGAGCCAGGCTGGCAACCACCTCGGCCTGCTCTGCTTAGACATTAGGGGCAAACACATTATTTCCTAGGTATATAAGGTGAACATTATATATAAAGTTTTTTGTAAATCAAAGAGCTCAACTCTAACCTGTTCTAGTTCTTTGTATTGAGGGTTCTGTGTCAATGGTAATTTGCCTCCCTGGGCTGTCATTATCCCTTACATATATCTTCCAATGAAAATCTGGTCAGAAGCACTGATTCATTTTGGTCATTATTTAGTTAATTCCTTGGCCACATACCACCTAATAGCACCCCACTTTTACCCAGTTTTTAAGAGTTGAAATTTGTAATAGCTTTATTATTATTATTTCAACTGACCCACACATTGTACTTACTTCACAGTGAGAAATGTACCATTTACTATAGAAAAAAAATGAAAAACTTAAGCATATAATCAAGCAATTTACTCTTCAGTCCAGTAAGCTATACTAATAACACCAGCAATAAAGTTTAATGGCAAAGTCAAGCTTTGTGGAGACCAGTACACTGTAAATAAGTCACTTAAGTTCCACTCATATCTAATGCCTACTGACAGTGTACTCCTTATTGTTTAAGGGGAAAATCTCTGTGGAGCCTGACTTTACTTAAATATGCTAACAACTAAGAATGTTATTTAAGTGCCTTCAGAATGAATTTCTATTTGGCTTCTAGAATTTCCCATTTCTTTATGAAGAGATAGTGCTTTCTAGAATTTCATGTCTGTACTGTATTTCAACAATACCCACATCCTGGGACTAATAGGAAATGAACTCAGAAAGATATGAGGAGGCTCTATATTGCTATGAAAGTACAATTATCTGATGTTAAAAATAGAGAATTAGGAATTTGAAACTTCAAGCAACCTGTTTAAGCTACCATATTAGTTACAGTGGTTATTTACTTTATTCAGAAAACAATACACACAATTCATACCTTGCCTAAATTAACAAAGGATTTGAAGCAGCAAAATTCTCTTATTTCAAAAGCAAAGAGCTTTGAACCCTCCTTGCTCCCACAAAATATTTTTCCCCACCGAAGACAACCATCACTTAGCCAAACTATTAATTACAGGAAATTAATTCTGTGGTACTGAAGTCGTGCTGACAAGGACACTTTGTGAAACAGTAAGCCATTTATTTATTAGATCTATGCTAAAACACACTATGCCAAATAGCTCTCATTACTATTGTCTACATAAGCACAAGGTGGTAGAATCTCTTCCTATAGCCATAAGAGTCAAGAATTTTATAACTACACTTCACTTTGAACATTAAAGTCCATTTCGAACATTCAAGTCCTCTGAGAGACCCACCTGTTGAAAATAACTAAACTAAGGAAATACATTACAAAATATCAGAATATCTACAAATTAACTAAATTAACATAAAGGAAGAAAACCATAATAACTTCAATATCTGCAGAAAAAGTATTTGACAAAATTTGATACACATTTTTGGAAGAGAAGTCACAACAAACTAGTAATAAAAAGGAAAATCCTTAACATGATAGAGGGGTACAAAACAAACAAACAAAAAAACAAAGAAAAAATAGTCTCCTTGGTAATATATTAAAAAGATTCTCTTTAAAATCAGGTAACAGAAAAGAATGCCCATTATTACCACTTTACTATTACCACTGCTAGTCAAAGTTTTTCTGGAGGTTAAAGCCAGTATAAGATATGGAAAAATAAATAAAAATGTATAAAAATTGAAAATAGGAAAACAAAATTATTATTTGCAGATGATATGACTAAATAACAACAAAACAAGAAAAATGAACAAACAGGATTTTCTGGAATCAAAAAACAAGAAAAATCTCTAACTATATTATTAGGAATAAAAAGAAAATTTAGCAAGATGGCTAATGTGATTTATATATAAAAATGAAGTGTATTTATAAATACCAGCAACTATCGGTTACAAAAGTTTTTAAGACAATTTATAATAACAAAAAATGAAACATACATAGTAACAGTAAACCTAACAAAAGAGAAGTTAAACCTATAAGCAGAATATGATAAAATGTTACTGAAAGACGTTAACGTTGCATGAAATATATAAAAAGATATACCATATTCATGGATAGAAATGTTCAATACTGTGAACATATCAATATCCTCTAATTGATCAATGGAGTCAATAGAATTCCACTCAAACCCAACAGGTTTTTTTCACAGACTCTGAAAAGTTACTTAAGAAAGTTCTATGGAAGAAAAATGGCCAAGAATGGCTAAGACACTCCTAAAGAAAAATATGATATAAAGAATTACTTTACTAGGTATGACAGTAATTAAGATACTATGTCATTAATATTGGAATAAACAAAGTGACCAACAGAATAGAATGAAACTCCACCAAAAATACACATAACAGATTCATATGACACAGATGACACTGACGTATCACTGGGAAAAGGATGAACTTTTCAATAATTGGGACAACTGCTTAACTGCATAGCAAAAAACTTAAATTCCTACCTCACTCCATATACTGACATTACATGGTGGTAGCAGTGGGATGGATTATGGGCATATATGTGAAAATCAAAACTTTAACTTTCTAGAAGAAAAATATAGGAGACTGCTGTTTATTTATTTTTTTAAATGTATCTTTATTGTTGAAAGTATTACAGATGACCCCCTCCCCCCATTGATGCCCTCCTTCCCACTCCCGCCCTCTCCTGCACTACTGTCTGTGTCTATGGGTTAGGCATATATGCATATAAGTTCTTTGGATGATCTCTTCCCTCTCCCCCTTCCCTCTGAGAATCCTCATTCTGTTGCATGCTTCTGTGTCTCTGGATCTATTTTGTTTGTCAGTTTATTTTGTTCATTAGATTCCACATATAAGTGAGATCATGTGATATTTGTCTTTCTCTGACTGGCTTATTTAGCTTAGCAAAATACTCTCCAGGTCCATCCATGTTAAAGAGACTACTGTTTTAATGCTGGGGCAGAAAATACAACTATAATGAGATATTATTTTACACTCACCAGACTAGAAAGAAATTAGAGTTTGACAATACCAAAAATTAAGAAGAATAGAGTATAATGGAGATTCTGATTCACATTACTCATCAAAATATAAATCAGTACCACCACTTTGGAAAAATTGGTATGAGATCTCCCAAATTAAACAGTATCATAATCTTCAACCCAAAAATCTCATATCTTGGTCCACGACCTGGTCTTGTACACGTACATCTGGAGAGAGGTATGAAAACATTCACAAAATGTTCACATAATAAAAAAGCCAGTTTACTAGTTCTTTTAGCTGCATAACAAGTTACCTCAAAATATATTTGTCAAAAACAAAAAACAGTTATAATCTCTCAGTTTCTGTGAATTAGAAATTTGGGAGCAGCTCAGTAGGGAGGTTCTGGCTCAGGTTCATGAAGCTGTAGTCAAGAAATACTGGTAAGATCTACAGTCATCTGAAGGTTTGATTGGAGCTACAGATGGCTCACTCACGCAGATGAATTAGTCATAATGTTGTTGCTAGAAGCCTCAGAACTTTCCCACATGGGTTTCTTCATAGGTCTGCTTGAGTATCACCATGATATGGCTTCTGGCTTTCTCCAAATAGTCAGGAAAGCAATAGGAAAGCCACAAAAGTCTCACCATCACTTCCTCCATACTCTACTGACGCAGAGGGCAACCCTACTCAATGTAGGAGCGAGTCTACAAAAAGGTATAATTTAAGAAGCAAAGATCACTGGGGGCCATCTTCAAGTCAGGCTATCACACCTGGAAAAGGCTAATTGCAGGAGGGCAGATATACTGTAGTATATTAATAGAGATGAATAGTAATGGCAGTGAAAGGAATGAACCAGAACTGCACTTTAAAACATAGATGAATTGCCCGGCCAGGCGTGGCTCGGTGGTTGAGCGTGGACCTAGGATCCAGGCGATCGGGGTTCGATTCCTGGTCGGGGCACATGCCCAGTTGCGGGCTCGATCAATGACTCTCTCATCATTGATGTTTCTATCTCTCTCCCTCTCCTTTCCTCTCTCTGAAATCAATAAATATTTTTAAAAAAATAAAATAAATAAATAAATAAATAAATAAATAAATAAATAAATAAATAAAACATAGATGAATTTTCCAAAAGCAATGTTGAATAAATAAATCTCAGAAAACTACATACAGTATAATACTATTTACAAAGAGTTCACAAACAAACTAAAATAATTTATTAGTATCACAATTTAGGTGATGAAACTATAAGAAAAATCAAGAGAAAAACATCAGAATAGTGATTACCTCTGGGAAGGTGAGAGGAGCATGAGATGGGGAGAAACACACAGGTCAATATAAGTTATTGACAGTGTTTTGAGTCTTGGATGAAGCAATGAATTTAGTTGCTTATTATATAATTATGGTTTATAACTTGCATAGGATGGCTGCTTTTGAACTGGTATGTAATAAACATATAATCACACACAGGCCCTGGTTGCATATAATCTTCTTTTATCAACAATGTATTTTTAAATAAATAACAAAGAAAATATTAAAAGAGAACAAATATTATAACTACTTTTAGTATCACTGTGTTTTATAATTTTTAGCGGGGGATTTTTCTCCAAATATAATGTTGAGAGTACAGTTCCATCTATTTAATTAGAAATTTTGAGTCTTGCTGATGAATAAGCCCTAGTGGAGAAAGCAGTATAAGAAAAAATGAAGAACTGGTATTGAGTAAATTTTAGAACAATTATATATCACTAACATATGGTATTACTAAAGTTCAATTGACTCCTTGTCTGTTTTGAAATGGAACTATTATTTTGAATAAAATTTTATTCCCTCAAAATCTTTAGCACCAGCTATTAAAAAAGACAAATTGTAAATGTTTTTAAAAAATCTGTATTAAAAAAGAATAATGCAAAAATCCTAAGTAAATACTAGCAAATTGAATACAACAATACATCAAAAAAGTAATACATCACAATCAAGTGGGATTCATTCCAGGGGGACAAGGATAGTTCAACATATGCAAATCAATCAATGTGATACACCACATTAACAAAAGAAAGGATAAAAATCATATGATCTCATCAATAGACTCAGAAGAAGCGTTTGATAAAACATCCATTTATGATTAAAGCACTCAATAAAATAGGAATAGAAGAAAAGTACCTCAACATAATAAAGGACATATATGATAAACCCTCAGCCAATATTATACTCAATGGGGAAAAACTGAAAGCTTTTCCTCTAAAATCAGAAACAAGACAAAAATGTCCATTCTCATCACTCTTATTCAACATAGTGCTGGAAGTCCTAGCCAGAGCAATAAGGCAAGAGAAAAATAAAAGGCATCCAAATTGGGAAGGAAGAAGTAAAAGTGTCAATTTTTGCAGATGACATAATTCTGTACATGGAAAACTCTAGACTCCACCAAAAAAATATTAGAAACAATAAACAAATACAGTAAAGTTGCAGGATACAAAACCAATGTACAACAATCCACTGCCTTCCTATATACTGACAATGAAACTTCAGAAAAAGAAATGAAAAAAAAAAATTGCAATTGTAACCAAAAGAATAAAATACCTAAGAATCAACTTAACAAAGGACGTGAAAGACCTATATACTGAAAACTACAAAGCATTTTTAAAAGAGATTGAAAAATACAACAAAATGGAAAAATATCCCATGTTCATGGATTGGGAGAATCAACATAGTTAAAACTGTTGATTCTTATATTAACATAGCAATATACAGATTTAATGTAATCCCCATCAAAATACTAATGTCATTTTTTTAAAGAAATAAAACAAAAAAAAATCATCAGGTATGTATGGAACCACAAAGGACCCTGAATAGCTGAAGCAATCCTGTGAAAAAAGAACGAAGCTGGAGGTATCACACTACCTGAGTTCAAATTATACTACAGAGCTATGATAATCAAAACAGCATGGCACTGGCAGGAAAGCAGATACACAGATCAATGGAACAGAATTGAGATCCCATATATAAAACCACATGTGTATGGGCAGATACTTTTCTATGGGACTATATCAAATTAAAAAGCTTCTGCACAGCAAAAGACACCAACGACACAACAAAGAGGCAGCCAAACAAATGGGAGATGATATTTGCAAGCAATAACTCTGACAAAGGTTTAAAATCCAAAAAATATACAGAACTCATAGAACTCAACACCAAATAACCCAATCAAAAAATGGGCAGAGGATCTGAACAGACACCTCTTCCAAGAAAAGATACAAACTGCCAACAGATATAGTTGTTCAATCTCCCTAGCAATTAGGGAAATGCAAATTAAAACTACAATGAGATAGATACCACATTACATCTGTTAGAATGGCTATTATCAACAAGGTAAGTAATAACACTTGTTGGAGAAGTTGTGGAGAAAAAGGAACCCTCATTCACTGCTGGTAGGAATACAGACTGGTACAGCCACTATGGAAAACAATCTGGTAAGTCCTCAAAAAAATTAATAGAACTACCATACGACCCAGCAATCCCCCTGCTGGGTACATACCCGAAAAACTCAAAAACATGTATTTGCAGAGATATGTGCACCCCTATGTTCATTTCAGCATTATTCACAGTGGCGAAGACATGGAGACAACCTAAGTGTGCTTCGATAGAGGACTGGATAAAGATGTGTTACATAGACACAATGGAATACTACTCAGCCATAAGAAAAGACAAAATGCTGCCATTTGTGACAACATGGATGGACCTTGAGTATATTATGCTAAGTGAAATAAGTCAGGCAGAAAAAGCTAAGAACCATATAATTTCACTCATATGTGGAATATAAAACTTAAACTCATGGACACAAACAGCAATGTGGTGGTTGACAGAAGGAAGGGGGTGAGGGGTGAAAAGGGCGTAATATATGGTGACGGTAGATTATTTGACTTTGGGTGGTCGGCACACAGGGCAATATACAGATCTTGTAACATAGAAATCTATACCTGAAACCTATATGATCCTATTAACCAGTGTCACCCCAATAAATTTAATAAAAGAAAAACTAAAAGAAAAAAACAGTATTAAAAAATAATGTCCCAAACATTATAACAAAATATTTTAAAATACAACTACATACTTCTTAAAATGTCAACTGTCATTTATGTTTTTCTTCTTTGCTTTGTACACTGCTATTAGTAAGTAAAACAAGTAAAATCTGCCTTTGAAGATATACAAGTGAATAAAAATTTTAAATGCTGGCATAAGGGGCAGTTATAAGCAACTTGAAAGCAAAAGATGAGAACTTAGAATTCAATTCAGAATAATCTGTACCCTTGGCTACTAAAGGATGAGCTCATCTAGTCACAAAAGAATATTTCCCACACAGGATCATCTGCCAGCCTTTCAACATGACACAGAAATGAGCTTTAACTCTGAGAAAAAAACAAACAAAACTTTCCTTGTTTTCCCAAAATAAGGTGAAAAAAGAAAATGCTGTAACAGCAGCCACTGGAGGGAGGACTTGTTGTTAGAATGAGAATAAAACAAGCATAAAACATTTTATCTGGTGCTTTGTCTGAACATAACATTTTGTTAAACTCATTTCTATTTGTTTAAATGACAAATGCTGAAAATACTGCTTTTTCTGCATGAGTGTTAAACTTCCTTTCACTGAAAAACAGATGTTGTTTCAACCATCCTTTATTGGTACACAAATTAGCAGTAAGAAAAAAAATAAAGCTGCCTGGACTAACAGAGAATTAGCACCAATGCTTAGTCTAAGTGTACTAAGTGTATACTTAAAGCCTATTCTCTATTTTAAATAAGGCTGTATTTTGTTCATCTGAAATATTATCCACAAATTTTGCTGCAAGACCTCAGGCACTACTTAGTCCCTAAGTAACTACCTGAAATCTGACTATATATAAATTGGCAGAGCTTTTATAAACTTGTGACATTGAGGTTAATGTGGATGATGGGTTTTACTTAGTTTTTAATGGAAATATTCATATACTTCAGTATTTGTTGATATAAACATGGCTTTACACACACAAATCCCAAAATAAGGTGCAAGCTTCCAGTGCTCACCTTTTCAGTATCACTAAGCACAGAAATATTATTTAAAGCTAGTTTAAAGATTCAAAACATAAAATTATACACTGGAAGGGCACAGAGATGAGCTCTTCCACAAGTCCAGGTTGTATTTTATAGTGTTTATACACTAAGAAACAGACACCAGGCTTGTGCAAAGTCCTGAAACAACTCTAAAGTAGCAACATCCCTTCCATTTTAAAATGATTCCTTATACAATCAATATTTTAGAGTTGACCTCTGAAACTCAAGAATCCTACTGTGATTCATTCAGTGAAACAATAAAATCGTCTGTCAGTTCTGAATAAGAACCATTCAGAAGAATTACCAACAGATGAAGTATACAGTAAACTCTGAAATAAATTCACTAGAAGAACATAGAAATTTATCTGACAAAATATTCAACTGAATAGGGAACACCTAAACTAAGAAAATGCATTTAAAAAATAAATCAATAACAACAGATATGGAAAGAATATAATTCAGACATTTGTGCCAAAAAAAAATTAACAAAGCTATCAATTAAAACATACTCGTATTTTAAATATAGACTTCCTGTGGAGTAGAAGGATTGCTTCTACTGGCAAAGGAGGTCCAACAGAATTGAGAGATCTTAGGTTCCTAGCTTCATCAGAATCTGTCCATAAGTACCCATCCTAACAGTCAAAGTCCCACTCTTTCCTTCAGGGTTGCAAATTCAAATTTTGCTGTGAGTCAATGACCCACATAATTTGTCTTAAAGAAACAGTACTGCAACTGCAAAACATATAAGTGTTTCTTTTCGGGCAGCAACAGATACAAATTTTGGTACTTGGAAGTGGAGTGTTGCTATACCACAACACTACGTGAGAGTGGCTTTGGAACCAGGCAGGGGGCTCCAAGAAATACTAGAAAAAGCCTGAGACACCCTGAAGAACCTGTTAACAGAAGCCCTGTGGTCTTTGATAAGGCTGTGGGTAAGAACTTGCAAGAAAGTAAAGTAAATGTTATTGGAAACTTGAGGAAGGGGGATCCTTGTTAAGTAATGGCAGAAACATTAGCAACACTGTCCCATGGAGTTTTATGGAAAGTAGAAAATGTATGTAATGAAATGGCTGATCTCAGTAAGGAGATTTCCAATCAGAGTGCTGAATGTGCCACCTGGTTCTTTTTGATGCTTATATTGTAATGTGAGAAGAGAGAAAATAATGAAAAGACTCAAAAACAAGAAAAAAAAGAAAAAGGAAACCAGACTTGCTCTATGAAAGATACAGTCAAGAGAATGAAAAAACAAGCCCCAAACTATTTGCAAAAGACATATCTAATAAAGGTATCTTATCGAAAATATACAAAGAATTCTTAAAAACTCGACAGAAAGAAAACTCAATTAAAAAATGGCAAAAGACATGAATAGACACTACACCAAAGAAGATATACAAATGGCAAATAAGCTTATGCAAAGATGCTCAACATGGTATGTCATTAGAGAATTGTAAATTAAAACAATATTGAGATACCACTAGGATCTATCTCAAAGAAAAGTGTAGGTGTGGCTTTTGTCTAAAAGAATGTAACTCATTAGAGTTCACAGAGCCTGCACAAGATTTATAAAAGATTAATATATCTTTTTACTCAATAGTTAAAAGATTTAATATATTTTAAATAAAGAGAAACCCTATACTGCTTTCCATGGTGGCTGCACCATCTGCATTCCCACCAGCAGAGTACCAGGGTTGCCCTTTGCCCACACCCTCGCCAGCGCTTGTTTGTTGATTTGTTGATGGAGCCATTCTGGCAGGTGTGAGGTGGTGCCTCAGTATAGTTTTAACTTGTATCTCTGTGATGATTAGTGACGTTGAGCATTTTCTCATGTGTCTCTTGGCCATGTGTATGTTCTCTTTGGAGAAGTGTCTACTCAGGTCCTTTGCCCCTTTTTTAATCAGATTGTCTGTCTTCCTTTTGTTGAGTTTTGTCTTGGGTGAGGATTAACAACAGCAAGAATAAAAATAAAGTTCAGGCAAGAACCAACCTATAGAAAAGACCCTTGGCAGGAGTTTAAGGAAGGTCACTGGAGCACAATGAGATTAAAAAAAAAAAAAATCTAATTTATAGGATAGGCAATATAGACTCATAGAAGGAGTCTACACTGAATGCCATACCCCAATCACTGTAGGTATCTAGGAAAATAAAATAGATGCAGTAGAGCCACAGAAAGACAAAAACAAACTGTATCCACGTTAAAGTTTATATAATGCAAGAATCAAAAAATCAAACACCTGCAAGCATCAGAAAGTTAATAGTAAATGCAAGCAGTGAGACCCAGCTTAGACTGCCTCAGTGTGAAGACTGTAACAATTGGAAAACACATGGCTCACTTCAAGGGAAATGCTCTTTGCCTCACTGTTGCTACACAGATTGAAGATTCAGTGTGCTGGAAGTTCAGATTTTTCAGGAAAAAACAAAAAACCTAGATTTTTACATACTTGGAAACTAATTTTAAAACATTGAAGATTGTGCAGGTCTATTTAGCCTGGGGGTCTCCAATTTGCAAATTCTGCTCTGTGCAGAATCATAGGGGGCATAATTATCTAGTATTCTCCCATACAGTTCAGCAACGTCCAAGGCAAAAAAGATATACAGTAATAAAAATAAGACTGCAGTGATCCCAGAATAATAATAGTAACTCCTCAGAAAGTAGAATCAGGTCAAAAATACTTTCCAAAACCAAGCCTACATGACTACTCCCATTTTTGGAACAGCCAAACCATGACTCTCTTATATTGGCACAGGTAATTGACACTTCTTGAAACCAGTTGGCATTTTAAAAAATAAAAATTTTAAATACAGTAATATTTGCCCTGGCCAGGTGGCTCAGTTAGTTGAGCATCAGCCTGTACACCAAAAGGTTGAGGATTCAATTCCCAGTCAGGGAGAATAGGGGAGAGAGCCAATCAATGTTTCTCTCCGCCCCCCTTTCTCTTCCCCCTTTCGGTCTCAAAAAAAAACCCACCACAAAACAAAACAAAACAATAAAAACATATCCTCAGGTGAGGATTAAGAAATTGTGATACATGGTCTGAAAAACTTATAGTAGGACTATATAGACTACACACCTCCCAAAGACTAACTGTTGAACCAGATGGACTGACATACATTACTTGATGTAGTCGGTCTTACTGAGTTTCTCAAGTGACTGACTTCAGAACCACATGTTGAGATGTAGCTGGTGATTTACACTCTCTCATCCTATCCCCCACTCCATTCCAATCTGTGGAGCAAAATTACTTTGTCAGTTTGTCGCTGGGTCCCCTCACCTCTACTGTCAGTTCTGGTGCTTACCATCCACTACTATTACTGATCTTTGCCACTCTCCATCTAGCCACATCCAAATGCTACACTGCTATCCAACATTTCTTTTCTCGGTTTCTTCATTATTTTTGTCTCTTCTGTTTCCTGCTTTTCTCAGCTACCAGACAAAGGGATCTACTTCACAGGCACAGTCCGCCAATCAATCAATACACCCCTTTTCTTCTAATTAAAAAGAAAAAAAATATCAAAGCATGTTAGGATGATCTCTGGCTTTTCTGAAGCATTTTCATCACAATCTGATACTCAAAGGTTCATTCATTGTTGCAAAAGATGCTATAGTTTCTTTTATTTCTAAGTTTGAAGTTATTGCATACACTTGGTCTAGACATTGAAGCTTTTACGATTATAGTATTTTAGGGTTAAAAAAGCAACAGAAGACATAGTGACTGCATTTTTTAACCTTAAAAGATTTACCCAAGCCCTAGCCAGTTTAGCTCAGTGGTTAGAACACTGGATTGTGGATTGAAGGGTCCCAGGTTCAATTCAGGCTAAGGGCATGTACCTTGGTTGCAGGCTAGATCCTTGGCCAGGCACATGAGGAAGGCAACCAATCTCCAAGAATTTCTATTAAAGTTCTTAAAACAAATGGATAGTACTTCAAAGAAGATATATATATGTCCCCAAAACATATGAAAAGATGCTTAACATCACGAATCATTAGGGGAATGCAAATCAAACGTCCAGGAGACACTACTTCGTACCCCTTAGATAAAAAACAGAAATCTTGTCTGGCAAGGATGTGAAGTGTTGGTGAGGAGGGGAGAAATTAAAACCTCTGTGTATTGCTGGAGGAGATATGAAATAATGTAGCCACTCTGGATAACAGTAAGACAATTCCTAAAAAATTAGACACTGAATTACCATATGACCTGGCAATTCCAATTCTGGGTATATACCTATAAGAAATGAAAGCCAATTTTCACAGCCACGTTCATAGCAGCATTATTCATAGTAACCAAAAGGTGGGAGCAACACAAGCATCCACGAACAAATGAATGGATAAACAAAATGTGTAATATGCATACAATGGCATATGATCCAGCCTAAGGATATTTTAACACAGGCTACAGCATGGATAAACCTTGAAGACATTGTGCTAAGTGAAATAAGCCAGCTACAAAAGGACAAATATTGTATGATTCTACTTATATGAGGTACTTAGAATAGAGACAGAAAATTCGAAGAGACAAAAAGTAGATTGGTGGTTGCTGGGGTTGAGGAGAGGGGGGGACTGGGAGTTAATGTTTAAAGAGTACCAATTTTTATTTGACGAAGATGAAAAGTTCTAAAGATGAATGGTAGTGATGGTTGTATATCGTGAATGTACTTAATGCCATTGACATATACCGTTAAAAATAGTTACAATAGTAAATTTATGTTATGTATATTTGACCACAATAAAAAAAATGAATGAAAAGTAAAGTGACATAGAGAAGTACTTGATATTTAGTTATCCATGGCTACTATGCAAACCCAACCTGACTTTAAAACAGTACACGTTATGTACAAGTGAGTAAATGGTGCTTGACTTTGTTAGTGCTAATGTAGAGCATGAAAACATCTTCACATATATAAGAACATCAGGTTCTCCTCATAGAGGTTAGCTTAGGAAAGCTGAGAAAAATAGGCTGTCAATAAATAACATCCCTCATGCACACACCAAATCACTGAATAAATATTTGCTCTCAAGATTTTTGAAACTTAATGCCTCCATGCCTACACTCTTGCTATTCCAAGATATACCAAACATACTCTTGCCTCAAGGCCTTTTGTTAATAACCTAAAACACCTGTCCTCCACTCACCTCATTCAGATCTCTACTCAAAAAAATGTCCCCTTATCAGGGAGGCTGAGTTTGACCACCCTATTTAAAACAGCATCCTCCATCATTCGATCTGCCCTTAATGAGCTTTATTTTTCTTCATAGCTCTTATCACTACTCGATATATAGATATATATATGATTATTATTTTTCTTTCTTCATCTACTATAGTAAGAACCTCGATATAATGGACTAATTCAAATGAGAGGGTGTCCGTTAAAGCTGAAAGTCTATTATATAATAAAGTAGTTTTTCCAGATGTGTATGTTAAAAAATTGACAAATCAGTTTACCCATTTTTACTAATGTAGACACATTCGTGTGATTAAAATTAGTAGGTATGAAAAGTTTAATTTCACAGAAAAGTTTTCTCTATGTATTACTGTAATTTTAAATTTATACTGAATAGGTCTAGTAAATGCATGCATTCGCCAGTCACCACTAGCAAACAAATGCACATGGCTGGGGCATGGCTTTGTGTGCTGGGAACCTGGGCCAGCAGGCACACTTTAAAACTGTTACAGAAAGTCATACCACCTGTCAATAGAACCAATTACCACTCACCATGTGGTGTGATCACGTGCTAATCATTCTCCAAATATTAAGAGTGGTGACTCTTGGATTAAAATATGTATACTATAGTTGTAGATATGTAATATTTATGTCAGCAAAATTACTAGTGTTTTTTCCAACATATGGCCTATTTGCTAAAATCTGTAAAAAGTAACAGCGAATTAATAACATAAAAAACCCCGTTAATTTAATTATAAGCAAATCTTGGTTAAAAGCACTTTAAAATTAACAGGGTGTTAATTTTCACATATTACATATGGACCGGAAATTTTGTCCATTAAATCAAGGTCTGCAAAATAGAGGGTTTACTGTACAATGTAACTGCAGGAGCACAAGGACTTTATTGGCCACGATTGTATTCCCAGAACCTATAACACTACCTGGCACGCTGAAGGTAGCTGATAAATATTTGTTAAATGAATAGACGGATATTCACAGTTTCACACAGCACACTTCCCTCTTGCCTTCGTACCATCTACCAGCCTCGCAGCAGCCACTGCCTCAAAGCCCTCCAGAGCATCCCTGTTAGGCTTCAGCAGTGAAGTGGGACGAACACCTAGTTTGTCAGACAGAAGCCTGGTACCAGCGATGACAGTAAGACCTTAAGCGCTTCAAACAGTGCTGACTCAAGTTTCTAAATAAGCTAAATGGATATAGTATATCTGTCCCTCACAATGCTGGATAAAGAACAAAGCTAAAGAGATTTACCCCTAACACAGCTCTAAGGCAAATGATACTATGTATTTCATAGCAAACATCACATTGCACATATTTTGATAAAAGTTACAAGGAACTTGGTAGTCTGAAAACCACAAAATTTTCCCTTTACAACTTTTCAGAGGATTCGGGGAAATGGACAAATGCAACAAAGTTGGTTTTCAATAAATATAGCCAAAAATTAAGTAACTAATTACTTGGCCCAACAGATATACACCCCGGAGCACTAGAAGAATATGTTAAATCCCTGGACGGAGAGAAACTGACTGCTTCAAAAATATACCTAACTTCATTTCCAAGTCAAAAGTATTCAACTAAGAATTCATCCCAGTTAAATGTCCCACCAGCGTCCATGCATGTTGCAACTTTTGAGAACCTTTTAGAGCCCCACTGTAAATTTCTATCTGTAGTAAATGGCTTTTGGTAAAGCATTGGCAGTTGACAGTTTTTGTAGGAAAATAATCTTTAACCAGAGAACCGCCTGAGAAAGCCGAGGAGGGCCCATTACTCTACGGTCTTTAGGGCGCCCAGAACCCCAAGTCCAGGTGTAAGGAACATCATTTAGGAACACACGTGTCCTGTCCCACCACGGAAGTGGAAATGGCAGGTGGAAACTGCCCATCAGCGGGGTCCAGGACACAGGGCAGGGGTGTCTGCAGGAAAAGCGGCGTATCTCCGGGGAGCCTCCGGCCCTGGGGCCAACAACCCCCCCTGAGAAGGACCAAGCCAGCCCCTTGCTCTGATTACAGCCGGGGCCTGCCCGGGAGCTCACAGCCCAGCAAACCGAGGTCCTACCTGAGCTCTGCCCCCAGCTACAGGGCTGCGGGGGGAGGCGGGAGGAGGCGTGGCCTTCCAGCTCGCCCAGCGAACTCCCTCGTGCGGCGGTAGTGACTTTCTCTCTCGGGATCCGCGCCCCGAACTAGTTCGAGTTGCACTTCCGGGTCCACAACAGCCAGGGACGTCATCGCGCACGCGACGGCGACAAATCCGGAAATAGGCGGGGCGTGGCCCCAGGCCGGGTTCCTGTGGCGCTGGGTGGGCTGGGAGAGGGGCCTGCGGGAGGTAAGCGGCGTCCGGCGGGTTACCTGCGGGCTGTGCGCGCCCCGCGGTCACCCAGCGGAAGGGAGGAACACCCCTTCCTGGGCCACCCCGAGGCCACAGGCTCCAAGCGGAATTTAAATAACAATTCCGGGAGTGTCCCTGCAGCCCACGGCGGACACCGTGCCGTGGTTTATCCACCTTTCCGGATCCATTCAACTCCGGAAAAGTTAGGAGGTAGTTGAGGAGATAAAATTTACCTTTCAAGCATGACTCAGATAAAATAGGAAGTTAAGGATGGGTTCCCTGAACCTGCTCTTTTCCCTGTCCGCTGAACACAGGCATACCTCGGAGACATTGTAGGTTCTGTTCAGGACCACTGCAATAAAGGGAGTCCTAATCTTTTTGTTGGTGGAGGGTCTTGCCTTCAATTTGCAAAAAATAAAACACCTGTGAAACGCAGTAAAACAACTCGCAGTAAAATGAGGCATGCCTGCACTAATAGGATAGATTGGAAACAGCTGTGGGAAGCTAGAGTCGGGGTGCGCGACTACGCCTTTATGGTGAAAATTACCCATGAAAATGCTCTAAATGGCCCACAGAATGCACAATGCACGATCTTTAATTCTTGCGCACTATTGAATGTGAGATCTCATAGCTAGTTTAAGTGTTAGAATGTGGGAAAGGCTTGAGGAGGGGGCGGGAGCAGGGTGGAGGGGGCCAATGGGGGGAAGGGGGACATCCGCAATACTTAAAACAATAAGGATTAAACCTATTTAAAAAAAAAAAAAAAAGAAAGGACAGTTTGTGTAGCTATCTGCACGTTTAAACAATCCTGATAAATCCTAGGGGGCAGCTCTTAGTCTTCATCTTACTTGACCACTCAACAGCATTTGAAACAGCTAAGCACATCCTTGTTTTTGAAACTTCTTTTTTCATTTGACTTTTGTGAAATCACAGTGCTCTTTTGATTCTCCTTTGCTGGAGTCTTCCTGATTTCTAAATGTTAGTGTGCCCCAGATCTCTTCCCTTCTTTATCCAACCTCATTCCCCAGGTGATCTCATCCATTCCCTTCACTGTCTTTTATTTTTTATTTATTTAGTTTTTAAATGTTTTTATTGCTTTCAGAGAGAGAGAGAGAAACATCAATGATGAGAGAGTCATTGATCAGCTGCCTCCTGCACTCCCCTGACTGGGGATGGAGCCCGCAACCCAGGCATGTGCCCTGACCAGGAATCGAACCCGGATCCCCTAGGTCCCAGGTTGATGCTCAACCGCTGAGCCACGCCCAGCTGGGCCCTTCACTGTCTTTTATATGGCATCACTGTGCTGATGGCTTCTAAATATCCATATCCAGCCCTGACTTCTTTGATATCTGTATTCATATATCTGACTTCTTATTCAACATACCTACTAGGATAGATATGCATTTTAACATGCATTTAAAACTCTATATTTTCTACCTCCAAAACTTGTTCTATTGCACATCTTTCCACCTCAGTAAATGGCACATTGATTTTTACAATTGTTCAGGTCATTCTTTGATTTCTCTTTCTCTGACATTCCACATCCAATCTCCAGCAAAATCTGTGGTTCTCTTTTCAAAAGGTAGTCCTCACTGGATGCTATAGTTGTCTCTTACTTTTTCTACATGCTACTATTCTGTGCCTGGCCCTGGCGCAAGTGAGTTCTGAACCCTGAGCCCTTTAAGAGTCATTTTTCATATCACTATAGCCTAGAGGGGACATAAGCCCTGTTGGTCTTCAAAGCTAGATGTTTTGGGGGCTCGTCTCAGATGCAGATCTTAAAAGTTGGGATGCCCAATGTGGAATTCAAATCCTTTGCTCCTCAGAAAGAATCTGCGAGTTTTGAGTTCCCTTCATTGCAGGTGGCAGCTCAAGGGTTAGCATTATTGGCAAGGCACTTGACACACAGAGACTATGAAATAATAAATGTATGTTGTTTTAAGCTGCCAAATACGGTACTATTGTTATACAGCAATAAGGAACTAATACAGACCTTTACTCATGCAAGTAATTATTACAATATTTTTTGGGGAAAAAGGTTTTACAATGTTTTGGATTCTTTGTTTTGAATTCTGGAGAAACAAGGGTTTATTGCTTTACTGGTGATGCTGTTGAAAACATGCCTCAAAGGCAAGGCAGATAGTGGTTTTGTTTGTTTGTTTGTTTTTATCATTATGTAGAATCTGCTGGTCTCATAGTTCCCTATTAAAACCTAAGAGCTTTCAGGCGTCATGTTAGGAATGTTTATTTGTGGAGATTCCACCTATAGCAGTGCTTCTTTTCTAGTTATGGTAAAAACATAACATATAATCTTAACCATTTTTAACTGTATAGTTCAATAGTGCTAAGTATATTCACATTGTTGTGAAACAGATCTCCAGAACTTTTTCATCTTGTTATTGAGAAAATCTATCTATACCCATTAAAATACTTTTTCCCTTACCCAAGTCCCAAGTAACCACCATTTTACTTTCTGTTTCTATGAATTTGCCAACATTAGATACGTTATATAAGTAGAATCATACACTATCTGTCTTCTTCATGACTGTCTTACTTCACTTATAATGTCTTCAAAGTTCATTCATGTAACATGTGACAGGATTTTGTTCCTTTTTAAGTCTTGATGCAGCTTTTTAATATTTTTATTATGAAATATTTCAAGTATAACGAAAACCATAAAAATTCTTAAATATTTTTTGTAGTAAACTACTAATTACAAATGACCTGAAGATCTCTTTGACTCAAAATTTAAGAACTGGAATAATAGGACATTTTGAGTAAGCTCATACTGGTAGACAAACAAGCTGATTTATTTTTCCCATTTCTTGTTTGGTAGTTCTATAACAGTGTTTGGCAGAGATGTTAAAAATGTAGAATATCTGAAATACACATTTCCATCTATATTTTATTAAAAATTCATATTGTTTCCACATAATAACTGCTAAACCAATAATAAAATAGATACCTCTTTATAATTACAAAAATGCAGTTAAACATAACAGTGAGTAAGATAATATTTTATAGGAATATAATATCTTTATAGTAAGCATATGGGGAGTTATGAAGTATTCATTCCTGTTGATAACATATACAAATGCAAAATAATTGTGAGAAAGGAAACCCTTTTGAAATATTACTTCTTATACTTTAAGAAACATATCAAGTATAGAGTTAAAATGATTGATAAATCAGTGACTTGCCACTTAACATTTCCAGTTATAAATTTTATTGTACTTATAGCTACAGTAATTTCACTGAGCAAGTACAGAAGAGAATTCAACTGCAAGCTCTTCTCTCTTCTATTTTCCTCTCCTTCCAACTCACCCCACTCTCCTCTTACTATACTTTGAAAAGGGAGTCATACAGAAATGCCTACATATGTTTTGTAAAAATTACAGAACATGGGAACATGGATAATCTGAGAACATCAGAAATAAATTCAATGACATTCAGTGTCATATGGTCTAAAATAGCTCATGATATAAAGTTTCTCCCAGATGTCCTGTAGATTGATCAATAGTCTAAATGTCTTCATTGTCTTCTTTCAGTGGCAGTCATTCAAACAAGTATGTTTATTAACTCTTGACTGGATGAGTGACTTTGTGGTAGGTATTTGGGAAGATGATTGTTATAAAAGAAGACTTCTGTTATACTGTAAGGCCTTTAAAGTTTTTAGAATCTAATATCAGGCACTGATAGGAAGGTTATAGTCTATATAACTTGGCACACAGGGTGCTAGAACACATTCCATTTCCTTTGTGTGTATAATGTAATGGAAATAAGAGAAATGACAGAAGTTATAGATAATGAGCTGTAGAGTAGAGATTGCTGGAGTCAGTTTTGAACGTAATTTTGTGAGAAAGATGGTTTCTGGTTGGGAAAATGGTAAGCATGTGGCTTGAGCCAAGGGAGTGACTGGCAGTTGCCTGAACATGGAGCCACTGGGTATAGGATCTGAAAGTACTATGTATGATTGGAACTAATGTTTAAAAAAACACTATATGCAGAGATATGAATAAAGCTACACTTCCGAAGAGTGCTTTTTGTGGCTCTGATTAAGATCAATTGGACGAGAAAGAGGCTATGGGAAAGGAAGCTGGTAAGACCTGGACTTGGGATACAGCTACAAAATTAGATTGAAATTTGCAGATGACTCAGGGGGCCATGTGACTCCATTCAACTTAACATCCAAATGTATTTAAAAATCTTTAGGGAAAAGATTTCCAAACATTTTGCCTGTTGTCATAGATATTTCAAGACTGAAAGAAGAAAAATAATTCAAAGGGAACACGAGATGGCAGCAGTTATTATCATCTAAAGAGAAAGACTGAGGAAAGAAAAACATTTGAAATTATTTTTAAAATAAAAAATATGCAGCACTTTATTTTTTATGTGCTACATTCCTTTTCAGTTCAGAGATTACTCAGTCATTGGTTTCATGCTTCACAGCCCATCTGAGGTTCATCCTGACTGTAGTAAAAATCCTATTCCATTATATGTGATTATTTCCTAAAATAAAGCTGTTGCCGTGTTCTGCAGATTACTCTTCTTCTGTGTTATCTGAGGCAGAAGAGTCCTGGAAGTTGCAAATTCGTTTTAAATGTTCCAGCATTGCTTTTTCTTCCTCTTCTAGTCTTTCGTCCTTCCTCATTTCCCACCTAAAAGAAAAATCACATCTCAGTGTTTGTGTAACTTCCAAACAACAGTCAACACTTAGTTACTCAAGACTTGAGAGTGTGTATTCTCTGGTTTCTTGCCTCGTCTGTTTCTCCTTGTTTATGCTTTTACTGACCTGCCTTCCGGGCAGTGCAATTCATGGGCACTGCTTTGCCCTGTGGGCCAGGAGAATGGGAGAGGAAACCATCAAACCAGCTCTACCCCGAGGTAAAGCTTCAAAGCATTGTTTTAAGTGAGGTTTCTGTATTTCTAGATTTTAAAAATGTATATGGCTTACCAGGATATACACGCATATAAGAAAAACCTAGAATTAGAAATTAATAAGCAAATATTTTTCATAGTATTTTTTCCTCACTGAGCAACCTATCAGTGGATTTAAATTGCAGAGAGGTTTACCAGGAAGACTTTAGCCGCAAGCGGACTATCAAGCTAAACTGAATATAGCTTAAATGCAGGTCAGTCCATTCCAAGAAATAAGATCAAATTTGAAGTAATCAAGTTAAATCACCCAACAAAAGCAGCAAATTGTTAGCGAGGTTGCACAGAGCATTTGCTAAAAGGAAAAGAAAAAAAAAAGAAATTAAAGACTTTTTATTTCTGTGCGATTGGGAGATGTAGACAAAATGTTAAGAATATGAAGCTAAGTATGTATATAATCTTGTAAAGTAAATATTACCACAATAACCCAAATCCGGCTAATCCTTCCTTCTGCTCCTTCCTCTCATATGTGCCGCCTCCCCAGGACTGGTCAGGGCATACTTAACCCAGCACCCCAGCAGGGAAACATCCGTACACATTTCCTTTCTCTTTTTCTCCTCCTTCCACCTAAGCCATCCACCATGATATGCTGTCACAAATGTATTTTAAAACCAATGTTGATACATCCTAAAGGCCCTCTGCTATAAGGTTTCCAAGAGCATGGGACTTCTTGTTGTAACTAATCTACTGGGGTGATGCTGGTTAATAACATTATATAATTTTCTGTTGCACGGTTCTATAACTCACCATGTGCATGCTGCTTGCACTGTGCGCTCACCACCCATAGTCTAGCCTCCCCTTCACCATACATTTGACCCCTTCACCCTCTTTATCGTCCCCCAAAGCCCTTCTTCATACAGTTTCCCGTGTCTGTGAGTTTGCTTGTTTGTTTGTTGCTTTCTGTTCTATATCCCACATATGAGTGAAATCCTATGGTTCTTGCCCTTTTCACCTGACTTATTCCACTTAGCATGATATTCTCAGGGTCTGTGTGGTCTCAAACGGCAGTTTTTCTATCCTTTCTTATGCTGAGTAGTATCCATTGCATATATGTACCGCATCTTCTTTATTCAACCATCCATGTTTGACTACCATGAATAGTGCTGCCAGGGTCATAGGGGTACATATATCTTTACAAATAAATGTTTTTAAATTTTTCCGGTAGATAACCAGAAGAGGGGTTGCTGGGTCAGATGGTAGCTGTATTCTTTGTTGGAGGAACCTCCAGACTGCTTTCTACAGTGGCTGTACAAGTCTCTATCCCCACCAGCAGGGAATGAGGGCTCCCTTTCCTCCACATCCTCTCCAACATATGTCATAGCTTGTCTCATTGATAACAGCCATTCTAAGAGGTATGAGGTGATATCTCATTATGGGTTTGATTTGCATTTCCCATAAAGATAGTGAAGTTGAAAATCTTTCATATATCTGATGGCCATTTGTATGTCTGCTGAGGCCCTCTGCCCATTTTTTAATAGGATAGTTTGGTTTTCTTCTTGAGTTACATGAGCTGTTTATGTATTCTGGATATCAATATGTCCCTTATGGGAGGTATCGTTTGCAAATATCTTCTCCCATTTGGTTGTTTGCCTTTTTGTTTTGTTGATGGTTTCTTTTGCTGTGCAGAAGCTTTTTAGTTTGATGTAGTCCCATTCATTTATTTTTGCCTTGACTTCTCTTGCCTTTGGGATCCAGTTCACAAAAGCTTTGAGAGCAAGTCCCATATGTTTAGTATCTTTGTTTTCATCTATGTATTTTTTTGTTTCGGGTCTTATACTTAAGTCTTTATTCTGAGTTAATTTTTGTATATGGCGTCAAAATAGCAGTCTAGTTTCAGTTTTTCGAATATGGCTTTTCAGTTTTCCCAACACCATTTATTGAAGAGGCTTTCCTTTTTCCATTGTATGTTTTTGGCTCCTTTGTCTAAAATGAGTTGCCCATATACATGTGGATTTATTTCTGGGCTCTCAGTTCTGTTCCATTGGTCTGTGTGTCTGTTTTTCTGCCAACTCCATACTGTTTTCATTACTGTAGTTTTATAGTATAATTTTAAGTTAGGGTGTGTGATACCTTTGTTCTTTTTTCTCAGGGGTCTTTTATGGTTCCATACAAATTTGAGGACCTTTTTGTTCTATTTCTCTGAAAAATGCCATTGGAATTTTGATGGGGATTGCATTAAACTTCTATATTGTTTTAGGTAATATGGCCATTTTAACTATGTTGATTCTTCCAATCCATAAACACAGAGTATCTTTCCATTTCCTATGTCTTCTTCAACTTCAACAATGTCTTGTAGTTTTCAGTGTATAGGTCCTTCATTTCCTGTAAGTTTATTCCTAGATATTTTTACTTTATGTTTCAATTGCAGATGAAATTGTTTTCTTCATTTTTTGTCTGATATTTTATTGTTAATATTTATGAATACAACAGATTTTTGTACATTGATTTTGTATCCTGCAACTTTACTGTGTTTGTTTATTGTTTCTAATATTTTTTTGGTGGAGTCTTTAGGGTTTTTTTATATATAGAATCATGAAGGGGAAAGGATTTCTAACAACAAACAAGCAGCTATTCAACGAATGTCTTCCAGAAGCCCCCTATTTTATATAGTTAGAACTTCTGGGTAACAAACAGCCTGCCATACATGAGGAAAGCATATCAAGTTGTTTTTTAATTGTTCTTGTTTGGTTTGAGTGGTGAAAAGAAAGCATGGACATTGCATTTTTATAGAAAACTTCTGTTCCCACACAGGCTTTCTGTTGAAGGGCTAGGTTCAATATCCTCTGGCCAACCCTGGGAGCTGGGATATATGAGAGAGAAGGAAAAAATGAAAGAGTGGAGAGAAAGTGGGGATTATCTGAGACACTAGACCTGGCTTTAATTTACGTTTCTTCTTCAACCTCTGCCTGAGCTTCTCCTCATCTCCTAGTACCAACCTTGGCTGAATCTAAAAACTACTATTTCTGGATGTCTTAGTTTCTCCGTGTGTTCCCATATGGTCAGAGTTAAGTTATTGGTCATACCGGTTTTAACAACTTGAAAGGTAGAGAATTTTCACTATTATACTGTTCAAAGCCATGCTACAAGGGGGAGTACTCCCAAAATCCATATTTTGGGATTTAAGATTTAACCCACAAGGTTACCTAATACAGCTTTCATGAAATTTTAAAGAATTGTCCCTACCTATTTTATACAGGTGAACTTGGGCATCATTAATTTGCATGTTAAACTGAACTCCTTTCAAGCAGCATACATAATGAAAAATACATAGCACTAACTTCATGTTAGGCATTGTTTTAAACACTTGACGTCACTCCTTAAATCCTTACTACAAAATGTTATTATCCCTTTTCTGCAGAGGAGTAAACTCAAGCACAGAATGTTAATGTCACTTGCCCAGGAAGGTTTGAACTGAAATAATGGAATCAGACTCTGGAGTCTGAGCTTGTAAATGAAACACTAACCATGGGTTTAAAATCATCATTAATTACTGTTAAAAACTAGTTCAAATATTTCATTTCCTAAAAGAAATCCAAACATGAAAAATCAGGTCTGCTTTTTTTCTCCCATGTAAAGGTACTAATATTGTACTGAGTAAATGAATTATTTTCTGAACGTCAACAAAATATGTAATATGCATATAAATATTTTGATCATTGTCTCTAAGTGTGAAAATTGAAAACACAAGCTCTCTGCTTCATTAAAAAATCTGTATAATGAATGTAAAATAAATGAATGCATAATAGAATCTACAATAAGAATATTTGAAGCTTCATGACAATTATAGGCACTTCATAGTATAATTGAGCTGTTAGTAATTAATAGTATTAGGCAAAGTTACTTACCTACAACAAAATTCTTGCATTTGCTTTGTGCTTATTAAGAAAAAATCATTCATAAAGAATTAAGAAATTATGACAAAGATAGAAGAAACTAAGTAGTAGAACTACATTTTCCGTAATATTTGACTTTCAGTGATTATAAGCATTAGGGATTTGAAATGTATGTTTATCACACACATTGTTATTTTCACATCTCTAAGTTCTTAAGAGAGTTTATCTCTAATTCCATTGCAGCTTTCAACTTTGTTAACACAGTTCAAAAACAATTATATCAAAAAACTATTGGAAGCGAAAATAATCTATCAATTTGTTAAACACAGTTGACTGGGCAATGTGTTTAAAATTCTATCCCTAGTTTCCTCTATATATTTGAAATCTATAGTGGAAGCATGTCCCTACAGAACCAGTATATTCTACTTCTGCCTAAATCAGGTTTATAAAGTCATTATATTTTTGTTTTTTTCTAACTTTGGTAACCTGCTCTCTGTCACTATTGCTAAATTCCTAACCTGCCTACTCTGGAAAAAGAACTACTCTCCTGACCCCCACTCCTACTAGTGGCAGTGAATATGTTGTGTCTTAGACACTGATGGGCAGCAAAATCCCATGAGACCCCACTCATCTGTACCATAATCTTAACTATCTTCTGAAATTTGTTCTATCTGTATGGCTCCTGCGTGGGTAGATGTGGGAGCTTGGACTGTCCTTGACTATTAGGTCCCTTTTCTTACCCTAACGCTACAGTGGACCCTAAAACCTTAGCTGAGATACTCTAACAGAACTAGCAGTCACAACTTTGCTCACCAGCACTACTCAGATTGGTGTGAATGTTCTCAGCCTTGGTGGGTCTTCTTGGATTTACATACACATTCAACCCTGGGCCGGAGGTGTCTGCCTGATCTTCTGTGTGTCTGTGAATATTAGGTAATATTATAGGGCTCTTACATGTACCAAACCATGGCTAAGAGTTTTCTATTTCTGCTCACCTCAATGAGCAGTGGTGGATTTGGGGATCTCTAAAATTAGACCTGGAGGGGTATAAAATAAAAACAGTCACCAATCAATGAATACCTGTTCTCACAATCAGTTTGATAGAATGTTTTATATTGGGGGACTTTGTGGATACTGTGTCAGAGCCAACAAGGAGAGCTGCGCTTAGGGAGTGGTTAAGCTTAAGGTATGTTCTTGGTAGTGTGGGTCCAGACTGTCACAGAAGCATGAAAGAGCAATCGACAGCAGACAGATGAGGTAGGCCAGAATCTGGAGAGCGAGAAGTTCTGAGGCATTTCCTATGCCTTCTACAAAGAGAAAAACATCTGAAGCCTCAGAATAAGAACATAGGCTCTGGCATCACTCTATCTTTGCACTGAATCACCTCTTAACCTCTTTGTGCCTTAGGGTTTTCATCTGTCAAATAGCATCCTAATTGTTTGACAGGAACATAGCCATGCTCACTTGTTTATGTATAGCCTGTGTCTGATCTCACTCTATAATGTCAGAGTTTAGTAGTTGTGGCTGAGACCCACTGAATCTAACTGTCCCACAAAGCCTAAAATATTTCCTGTTTGTACTTTTACAGAGAATGTTTGCCGAGTGCTCTCATAGAATGGCGGTTCTTAACTGGGTTGCCACTACCTCTCCATGGGGAAATACAGAGAGCATCTTTGGTTAACACTGTCTAGAGAGTGCTTCTGGGACCCGAGAACAGAGATGGTAAACATCTTTAATATGCAATAATGCCAAACAATAAAGAGTAGTCTTCCCAAAATGTTAATAGTGTCCCTGCTAAGAAATGTGTGCTCTAGGATCTCCAAAATAATATTGAGGCATCCCTATCTAGCTTGTGATTTTAATTGAAATGGTTTTCGTATCTCACTGCTTAGAATACTGCTTGCTAAAGAGCAGAGGGTAGAAGCCAGGTGCTGGATTTGGATCCCTTTTACACTCTGTGGCTATGAGCAAGCCAGATACTGCACCTCAGCTGCCTTATCAATAAAGTGTTCATAATAACAGTGCCCGCTTCGTCTTTGCCATCAGGATGAAATGACTGTGTACACATAAAACATAAAATAGTGCAGGATCACAACAAACACTCAATGACTAATAACATTGTCATGATTATCTGGCATATTAGTTAAAGTTGCAAATAGCAGAAATCCTGATTGTGGTGGATTAAACCAACTGGGAGTTATTTTTCTCATATAACAAGAATTCTAGAGGTGCCAGCATGGATTAAATAGCAGGGCTGATGTCTCTATGAATCTCCTGTCCTTTACCTCATGGATCCAAGATGGTTATTGCAACTTCAGCATCATGTCCTTGTTCTGAGGCAGGAAAATGGGGACACCTGTCCCATTTATCAGGGAAATAAAACCTTTCCCAGATTCCTCCTAGCAGAACTTGGAGTCAAACTGTCTATGTTTGAATCCTGACTACCTTAACAAACTCTGTATTATTGGGCAAATTTCTTAACTCTCTGTCCCTCAGTTTTCTCATATGCACAATAGGGGATGCTAATGGTATATATCTAATGCATTATTGTTAAGAGTAGGTAAGCTGTGAATTCATGAAATGTTGCTAATTATTTTATGAGACTCTACTTGTATTAATTGGCTTCCCCAGAGCTCCTGCCTTGATTTTCCTTCTCCTGCTCTGTGCTCTTCACATTGTTTTGTCTGATAAATTTCCTTTCTTATTCATATGTAGGTAAAATGAACTTACTAATTGTGTAGTTTCACTCAGGGCTCAGTTACACATGTCTACGCTCGTGTTGTCGTTCCCTCTTTCCTTTCTTTCATTTCACTCTGTTCAGCCCGGCGTGGCCAAGGCTATGTTTGTTTTCCTATAATCCCTTCACTGTATTTTCAAATACATTGTGTAATGATGGCATTCAATCATATTATTGGCATTTCTCCCGAAACACCAATAAAACCCTTGGATACAAAAAAGTAACTTGAAATAAGCGTCCTGATTTAATGTTATTATTAAACATTTATGTATTGCTTTATACTTACAAAGTGCTTTGCAATTATTTATTAGTTAATTGTACTGTTAAACAACATTAACCATCTGGCCAAATTAATGATTTCAAATTGTCCTACCAGGTGGTAGCTGGGGAGTGAAAAGTGAAGTCATATTGGATTTTATTTCCTTCAAACAAACCTTCTTGTCCTCTCCTCCTCCGCACAACAGTGCAGACTGGCTTCAAGGGAAGCTCAAATCAGACTGGAAAAGGATGTCTCTGTTCTTTGCTCCATGTTGTCCTATAAATATGGGTTTCCTCGGGATTCAGTCACAGACCATCTTCCCTCCTCCCTTGATAAGCCTCACGTTTACTCCCATATAGTCAGATGTTGTCTCTCCATCTGTAATTCATCTCTCTCCCAAACTGTAATTCAGTATCTTTAAACTTCATTTTTGTCCCAGGTTTTGATTGTCATTTTCACTTTCATTCCAATTATATTCATCCTCCATATACATTCCCCTATACTCAGTAACACAGGGTCTTCCTCGTGATACAATCTGAGATAGCTTTAGGGAATAATGCATGTTCTTAACTCAATGGGAAGGTAGAAACATTAATGACAGAAAGCATCCTGATTTTTCTGAGTAGTAAAGGCATTATTAAATTTTGAGGTAAAATTGGAAACTATAGAATTTGATGTTCTTCTATAAAGACATTTATGTAGGGAAGTGATGCTGAATTGCACTTGGTCCCAAAGGACAAACTCTAGGAAGGAGACATATAAGGCTATCCTACATTTGAGAATAACTTCCTGGGTACGGTGATTGATGAATACTTATGGGAACTTTATTATAAACCACAAAATCAGCTTTGAATATAATCACCTTGAATATAAATGGCACTATTGTTTAGTAGCTATACCTTTTTTATCCGCATAAACCACAGGATTAGAGAGTTAGTGTCTTCCTTTGGAAACAGGTCTTTACAAGTCTATATTTACTTACCTACCCTCTTTCTAATATGTTCTCCAGATGATGCCAATACACAACCACTTTTGCCTAATGCTTTAAAAGCTACGTTTTAAGAGATGTATATAGTCCAGTCCATCTCCTTTACCGTACATTTAGTAGAGATGGAGAAATCATCACTATTCTTTCCATGTAACCTGGATAATTGATTTATTGAATAGCTTTATCTTCCCTAAAATAGAATACTTGAAAATTCCCTTATACACTGCAATTTTTGTTGTTGCTGTTGACAGTATTACAGATGTCTCCATTTTTCCCCTCCTTTGCCCCTCTCCACCCAACCCCTACCCCACCCCAGGCCTTCCCCACACTATTGTCTGTGTCTATGGATTATGCATATGTGCATATATGTTATTTTGTTAATCTCTTCCGGTCCCCTCCACCCCCCTCCCTTTTGAGATCTGTCATTCTCTTCCATGCATCCATGTCTCTGGATCTATTTTGTTCATCAGTTTATCTTGCTCATTGGATTCCACATATAAGTGAGATCATGTGATGTTTGTCTTTCTCTGACTGGCTTATTTCACTTAGCATAATACTCTCCAGGTCCATCCATACTGTCCCAAAGGGTAAGAGATCCTTTTTTACATTGTAACTTTTAACACTTTAAAAGTTTTGCTTTTCTCTGAACTTCATATTGAATCTCTACAGTAGTTAAATAATAGGGGTCCTACATGAGCATTAAAAGGTTTTATACCGTTTTCAGTAGGGACATTTGAGAATGAATGGATAGCAAATATCTCACTTTGATAAGAGAGCAAAGAGAACTTTATAAACTTATTTATAACTTAATTTAGTTATTCCCCCAAGCTAACTAAGGTATGCTGGTTTGAGAGAATTCAGTAGAAAAGAGGAAAGCATCAAAAGAATTTATCCACAAAAAAAGGCCAAGAACAGTTAAGAATATCATTGGTTTGTACTGCTTATTTTCATATTTACAGACAGAGTTTTTAAAAATTTTATTATAGAGTTTTCCATGAAATGTAAATGACCTTCAATTTTTATAGAAGGACCTTCAGTTTTTGCCTTGGGAAGTTATACAACATAGGCTTTTCTTAAAATAATCAGAGTGAGTTATTCCAAGTCCCCACAAATTATTTTCACCTAATTTAACACTTTCATATCCAGAAAATAAGGTTTATTTTACAAAAATATATCACTGTTAATATAGTATATAACTTAGAACCTCTGGAACCCAATATTATATATATATATATCTAACATATAATACATAGAAATAAATAGAATAGATATAAATATATATAGAAACATATATTTAAAATATATAGAAAGAATGCAGCATGTCTATTAAAATCCATACTATAGACTCCTAAATATCAATACTGTACTCACCACAATAAATAAGCAGTTTGGTTCCTTGATTCAACCAAGAATTTGTTATATAGTTATGACAACTAGCTATATATGCAGTTTATCCAGCTGTTTCTGCAGAAATTTAAATGAAAATTCTTTTGTAAGGTAGTAGATTTCTTTTGCTACTACTAATGCAGTAAAAGGATTGTTTCCAAGCTCAGGAACAAGCAGTAAAACCCTTAATTTGAATTTATAGCCTTCAGAGACAATCTGCAATACAGCTTAACTGTCCTAACCAATTTATTTTAATTAATATGATTTGTTCTATAGATTTAAGTAGGAGAGTTATATACTGACAAATGGGACAACCAAGAATGCTAACAGTAACATTTTAAATAGTTATGGCTTAGGGAAAACATAAACGGAAGCGTAGCCATCAGTAGTAATGGAAGCTGAACTTTTCCTTTACCAGTAAATCATCCATATCTCCATGGAGAATTCATTTCCACCAGAGGGTTTTTAAACTTATAAGAGTTTAGCTAGAAGGCCAAGGTCATGCTATTCGGCCGGCATTTGGTGGTGATGTAGAAGAAATTGCTCTTTGCTAAGAGGAGTATCAGGACTACTATGTATTGCCAGAACCACATTGCTGATTTTTCTCAGAGAAATGTGTAATATAATGAATCAAAAGAAAAAAAAAATTTTTTTTTTCTAGTTAAATTTGTTAGACCTGGAAATGTTCATGGGCTGTGCTCTGTAGACACTTAATGTCTATTCCATTTATTAAACTATTATGTTAAAAGATATTTAAGCTGGGTCGAGCAATTTTATTCTTGCTCTGAAAATGAAAAAAGTCCTCTTTTCATCAAGAAGGAAAGGATTAGAACTCTAAAATTTCCAAAAATTGAGTGTATTTTTACTGGCCAGTGTAAAGCTGATGCCAACACAGACATCAGTCTTGTTTTGGCAACAGAGATTGGCACTAGGCACACCATTGCCCTGACCACTTCTGGGGATAACAATCTGAATGAAAGCTCCACTTTGAAACACGTGGTCCAAAGGCTAAGGAGCCTGTGTGCCACCTTTGTTACTAAGCAACATTGTGTTTAGAAAAGGATTTGAAATACAGACTTGGCTCATATTTTGTTTAAAATTGTCTAAGAATTTAGAAAGATTAAAACTGTTCTAGAGTTAAGAGCTAATGGTTAATGGGGCCATTACTCTTCATTAAGTCACTGCCCATATGTTCCTATTCATATAGATTCCAAAGTTCTTTCCTTCCATTCATTAGTAATCAAAGTATTTACTGAATGCCTACTATGTGCTGGTACTGTGAGACTTACTTAGTGATCTCCTTGTGCCAGGCATTCACTATTCTAAGTACTTTGCATATATTAGGTCAGTTAGCCCTCATAGCAACTGGATGAGATGGGTTAACTGTCATTATTGCTACAGACCAGGAGGTGCCCCAGGTCACAGAGCTGATTAGTGGTGGGGCCAGGAGTCTAACCCCAGCAGCTAGCTCCAGAGTTATACGCTCTTACACACTATAGGGCGTCTACCACAACCTGTGCCTCTCTGTGTCTCTCTCTTTCTCGATGTCTTCTGTAACAATAAGTGACATGTGAGTTGCTCTCACGGAGCTCACAGTTTAATAACATGCTTTATCCATTCTGCATATGTCAGAAAATTAATTGATGGAAAAATAAAACAATAGTCTCTTTGCACGCCATGTGCCAGGCCATAATTGTATCTGATTGGAGTATGTTTCAGACCCACTTCAGTTGAAATGCCATCCCTTTGACAGTGGTGGCAGATTAGAGCCTTTCAAAATAACTGGCATTGCCTCAGGTCCTGGGGGATGAAAGGCTCACCTCCTCACTTCCTTTCTTCACCCTGGGGACTAGTAAGAAGTGCTGCCTTCTCTAGCTGCCCACTGGCATCAAGGGGGTTGAGAAGTATGGTAAGTAAGATCTTTACCCTCATAGAACTTACATTCAAATGGACAGCAAAGTTACTTCAAGAAAGAATTTCATCTTATGACCCTTCAGTAAGCTCTGGTGCCCTCATCGACAGCTACACAGAATGTGGAGTACATTACGTGTGCAGAGTTGGTCACTCCTTCCAAGATCCTTGGCTTGACCTCTTCTCACTGTCTCAGCTTAGGATATTTAGCACAAAATCACCACTGCAATGTGGGGATCCCATAGATGAATTTTAAGTTTTAATAACTTATCATTTTAACTTTTGAGAGTAGCTCTCTATATATTAAAAACACACACATTTCAACCAAAGTGAGTCCAAGTTTGGCAAAATGCATAAAAGTAACACCAAGTCTGAGATAAATTGAAACTCTAAGCACATTTTGCTTGCATTCCTTCCTTGTTTCTAATTTAATAAATGTTTCCCAGAATGGAGTTTGCAAATCAAAGTATATATATATATAAAATGCTTACTTATTCCCTTTTGGGTTCTGTGTCAATTGTGTACATTTCATAAATATAAACATAAGATGTATTTGCTAAGGAATTACATTTGTTGATTTGGCAGCCTCATGGCTTAAAGTATAAAAAATTCATACCTTGTCAATTATGAATTGCATTTCCCCATTTGTATAGAATATGGAGCTTGTTTGAGTACTAGCTAAAAATGTATGTGCTACTATTTCAGATGCGAGTATTGCAAAAAAACAAAACAAAACCCCTCAACCTCTCCCTGCCTTAAGAGGTCAAACAACATCTAAAAACTATAAGCCTTTAAAATAAAAAAAAAACACAACTCTGTCTTTTGCTCATTTATTCAGCTTTTTTCTTACTTTATCCAATAACCAGCCCTATCAGTCCATTTCCCTTGATGTATCTTTTAGTCTGATGAGTGTCATAACAGGAACACAGCATGAATACCCTTTAATACTGATGGCTCCCCCCCCACCCAATTTAAACATCTTCCTTGCTAAGCAGAATTTATACACTGGCTAACTCCCACAGCTATCACCCTGGATGCTCTCTCCCTATTTCATTATCACTTGGTGGATGAACACATCATTTGAATGGTATTTATCTTGATAGATAGTGGGGGGAGAAGCCTTGCCTCACAAAGCAAAGCCATGTTTCTAGCCCTAGTCTAGGAGGCATCTTCCAGCAGCAGCACTCTCACTGCAGAGTCTCATGCACTAAGTGGGGCCCAGCTCAGATCATTGATATTTCCTCTGAGAAAATCCTCTATATACTGTCAATTTAATTAGAAACTGGCCCTTTGCTCTGTCTTTCCAATTATCTCACCCATTATCTCTCATATCCTAAAATCATACAATTTTCCAGCAAATAGGTTATGTCTCCAAACATCCTTGTCTCATTGCTTTCAGATAACTGTCTGCGACCCTTTTCCCCCCTCAACTGTTTATAGTCATTTTAACATCTGTCATCACAGCTCAAGGTGTGATTCTGTCTAATAATGTTTTATTTTTGCAGCTGGTACACCATAGCTATGTCCATATACAGAAGATTCTGACTGACATTTCCAGAGTTTCTTGGAGCCAGAGTAAGTCAAAGACTCCGTTACCTCTTCCTGGGACTGCAGGCGAATCGTGCGGCACAGCTGCCTGATGTCTTGAGGGAAGGCCCCGCTAACTTTGGAGAGCCCCCTTGCTGGCCTTCACAGCCCTGAGCACTGCCTGTTATTCCTCTCTTCTGAGTCGGCCTCCATAATATAAAGTTTAAGTTCAAATGTACCAGTTGACTGACATTAAATTTAACTTCCAAAAGGAGTCCGTTTATCAACCAAGTTAAATAACTTCCTTTTATATTTAACTATACAAATTAAAGTTTGAATGTTTATATATATATATATATATATATATATATATATATTTTAGGGAAATAGCTAGAAAGCTTTAAAAAACATAAACAGCCTGGCAGGGCATGGCTCAGAGGTTGAGTGTTGACCTAGGATCCGGGTGATTGGGGTTCGATTCCTGGTCAGGGCACATGCCCAGGTTGTGGGCTGCAGTGGATCAATGACTCTCTCATCATTGATGTTTCTATCTCTCTCTTTCCCTCTCCTTTCCTCTCTCTGAAATCAATAAAGATATATATTTTAAAAAATAAAAATAAAAATAGAAAACATAAACAGTTGACATTGAGATATTTAGTATACAAAATTATCCCGGTTATTTCTATCTTGTTCAGCTATCCTATTTACCATAACATATGAATTTGGCCAAAATGTAGCAAATCTAATTCAGCTACAGGCAGTTAACTTTCACAGGTAGTCTCATTGATGTCCATTTTTCCTGATGAGTTCCTGCTACTGTATTAAAATTCTAATTTCTATATCAAATTTATTAAATTTGCTTTACTGTTAAAATCCATCATTGGCTCATCAATGTGCAATAAAGCCAATAATGTCTATTGATGTTTAATATGTCTAACTTTGTTGTAAATTCAGTTACCAAAAAAATAAGGTCTTTGCCAGCCCTTTCATTTATAGGCTGTAGCGTATACTCAAGAGGAACTTGCCCAACAATTCAGAATTATCATTAAAAACTATAAAAAGCCTGTCATAGGCCAGTTAATTCTTCTTTAACATTAGCAAGAAGATAAACTCTGCCCAAAGAATACTTTGGGAATATAGTACATTAATGACTCAATGGAATAAACACTTGACCACCAAAAAGCACTGAGTTTGAAAAATTGCTTTTTCTAACTCTAACCTTCATATACAACATAAATGGATTCATTACTAGAGACATTCTGTATCTCTAATTTCATTTTCAAAGAACTTCCACTCACCTCCATAGAATCCAGATTAGTTTTCTCAGTAAATAACTATGACATTACCATTATTAGTGTTCACAGGAAGTCCCTATTTAAAAGCACAGCAGGGAAATTACTACACAGTAACTCCACCCCAGCAAACACATAGAAACACAAATACACACCCATAGATAATAAAACATTGGACAGTGATAAGAATAATAAAGAAAATGCTTTATCTCCAGCTGTGGTTCAGCTATTCAGCCAATTTTAATCAATGTTATGATATCATCTCATTATTTTTAAAATGTAAGAAAATATTAGCAACCAAATAATAAAAGGAAAAATGTCAAACTATGAAATGAAACTATCAAGCAATGAAATATTCTGTGTCCTTAACCTTAAATTATGTATTACATAGAAAGCAGAAAAGATTTCAGATAAAAGGCTCAGATTGCAGACTGAGAAATATATTTCACGTTAACCTGCTCTTAGATTCTGTGGGTCTCTTTTCTGGGTTTTTCTATTTTTAATAACTAGAATTCCATTCCCATTCATTTTCTACTAACCTGGGATTGCTTGTGGGATCTGAAAATTGAATTGATGAAGTATAACCAGCCTCTTTATAGAGAAGAGTCCTTTTTAAAATCCCCCAGATTCCCCTCATCTTTAATATTCTTGTGTTGTGTTGTGGAATCCATTAATATGAGAGAGGGAAAATGAAGAAAGATAGTAATGCAGAACTCTGGGTACCTACACTTCAAACCATGAGCCATGATGGGGTTTAATGGGTAGTTATTATTATGTGCTAGATAATGATAATTAACTTGTCTAGACTCCTTTCAAAAACTACTAAGCTACTTAATAAGTCTTGGAAGCTATACAAACTTCATAGAAAAGATTGAACAAAATATTGGTATATCAAAATAAATATTTTTGGAATGTCTACTCTAGGTCAAGCAATATATTAAGCATGGGGGATAAGACATTGAATATGACAATTATTGCCTTTCTCTTATGGATCTCCTATCTGTGGCAAAGACAAATTTTGAGGAAGTAAATTGAATGAATTAATGAATGGCAGTATTGCAAAAGTCAATATTCAGGTCCTTCATACTTCAATAATTAGAATTTCCTATATATGGATCCTGCATATTTTGGTTAAGGTTATTCAGAGAATTTTTCTACAATCTCTTCTCTTTCTTACTGGATTATTGATATTTTTCTTGTGTTTCATAGCCTTTCTGATTTCTGTTTGAGGATTTTACGTGGCATTTTTGAGTTTTCTAAGCAATACTCTGCAATTACTAACCATTTTACTCTCCAGTAGTTAGTCCATTATTTCTGACTTGTGTCTTACTGCACTACCCAGAAATTCTAAAATAATGTTGAATAAGACAATCAGGAATTCCATCCCCCCTTGATTTTAATAAGGGTTCTGGTTTTATTATTAATATTACATGATGTGATCTGTCTTTTTAGATATATTTTTTATGAGCAGGGATATTCTTTCTTCATTTATTTTCCTTAAGATTTTGTTTATTAGGAATGGGTGGGTTTTTTCAAGTTCTTAATTACTATTTCTCTCAGTTGGCTAGAGTATGACTGTAAGTAATTTTTTTCAAGAAGAGCATTTGAATAACTGGGAATCCTGCTGCTATCACACATAAACATCTTGGAGGACATACCATTATTAGGTTACAAATTTTCATCCTTAACATGCAATAGACAGGTAGGAATGCAAAATTGTACAGCCACTTTGGGAAGTGTTTTAGCAGTTTATTAAAAAGTTAAATATACATCTACCATATAACCCAGCCATCCCACTCGTAGGTGTCTACCTCAGAGAAATGGAAATTTACATTCACACAAAACCCTGTAAATAGATACTTATGGCAGCTTTGCTCACAGTAGCCCCAAACTGTAAATAACCCAGATGTCCTTAAACCATTTCATACTATGGAATAACACTCACCCATAAGAAGGAACAAACTGTTGGTTCACACAACAACTTGGGTGAATTTTAAATGCATTTTCTTAGGTAAAAGAAGACAGGATCAAGTTGATGTATGTTGTGTGATTCCATTTTATGTGACACTCTTCAAAAAAGATCAGTGGCTGCTAGTAGTTGGAGTGGGAGGAGAGATTATTGATAAAGGGGTAACTTGTTTAGGGGGGGATGATGAAATTGTTCTGTAGGGAACTATATTGGTGGACACACAGCTCTACACATAGAACTGTATACCACAGAGAGTGAATTTTATTGTATGAAAACAACAAAATCAACTAGGATGTGTGTGTGTGGGGGGGTGGATTTGGAAAGCAGAATGTGACGGGAATGTAACTATATTACAAATGAATCACATAGTGAGACTGAAGGGGATGGGGGAGAAAGGAGCTGAGCTAAGGAACTCTGGAAAGCTATGTTTTCACTGAATACTTTAAGGCTAAAGACAAAAAAAACAGCTGTTCATTATCATTGTTCTCTATGTGGTAATTTGTTCCTCACAGAGAAATGGATTAGGAAATCAAACTATTTTTTCCAGATTTTTAATTTTTTTTTTTAGATTTTAAAGGTACTTTAGATGTTTTTAAAGATATTTTACTTATATTTATGTATTGGGTTGACTGAAAAAGTAAATTTGGAAAATGGGAGTCAGGTTTCTCACTGTCAGAGAAAGAAGTTACAAATAAAGGGGAAAGTCTAGAATGAGCTCTGTTGTATTGGGTTAAAATTGGAGATATTAGTATAAAAGTACCTCAGTAGCAATAAGCCCAGCCAGCACCTAAATCTTGGTTTCTAAATTCCATTCTCAAATAAAAGAGACAGGACTCTACAGAAATAGCTGATTCTAGGGCTGGGGCAGGGAAAACACAGTGTGAGCCTAAAGCATCAGAAAATAAGAATGTTAAAAAAAAAGCACGGGAGCTTATCGAAAGGGCCTAAGAGCCAGCCTCGCAGAGCTGCCAGGTACCAAAGTGGGAATAGCGTGAGCGACAAAATATACAACAATAGCATTGCATTATAACAAAATAAAATAAACATCTATGAATTCATACTAATATAAATAAATAACTGAATAAGTGGGGGAGAAGTGACAACTTTCCCTTAAATAACTATTCCAGTTTAATAAATATGAAAGAATGAGGGTAACAAATCATTAAAACACCGCAGTAATAATTTCCACAGAAGGGATGCTAAAATTAGTGGGTGCAAGTTATTTCAAAAATAGGATATTTGCACAAGATCAAAGCACTCCTCCAAAATACTTAGTAATTATAAAGGAAAAATAGTAACAACAGTAGAGAATCCTAACAAACACCAGCCTAACCAGGTGACCCAAGCAGCAGCAGTAGTAAGACATACTCACATTATCTAGTCCCTGATATGCTGCTCTGAGGAGGGCACATTACTGCTATGGTTTCCTTCCCAGTCATGCATGACCTTTATCTAGTCATGAGAAATCGTCACACAAACCAACTATGAGGCACAGTCTACAAGATAACTGACCAGTACCCTTCAAAAGTGTCACGGTCATGAAAGACAAAGACTCAGGAACTACCACAGATTGGAGGAGACTAAGGAGACATGACAATGCAATGGGGGATTCTGAAATAACAAAAAGATGTTAGTGGAAAAACTGGTGAAATCTGAAAAAGTTCTGTACTTTAGTTAGTAGCAGTGTCCCAAGGTTAATTTCTTCATTTTGATCAAAGTTCTTTGGTTATGTAAGATGGTAAATGTAAGGGGAATCTGGGTGAAGGGTATATGGGAAATCTGTGTACTATTTTTGCTGCTTCCATAAGTCAAAATGAAAAACATGAAGCCAAAAATATATTGCAGATGTGTCATCTAATGGCACTTAATGCTTCAGAGAGGTTTAAGGGCAGCTTAATTTTTTCCCTTTTTAGGTAACCTGCTTTATTTTTTTCCTTCCTGAATGCTTTAAATCTATTTCCTTTTTTCTTGGAATTAACTAGGCCTTATATGTGGTCAATCTGATTTTCTGTAAGGTTATTTTAAACCTTTCCTCACCCCCAAGTCTTGTCCACTTTCATTTTCATTTGGCCTCTTGTTGCATCTCATTGTTTCTCTTTTTGTCCCGACAAGTTGTAACCTAAGGCTTCTTCAGTTTGTTCACAGAGGCTATGCCTTATAGTAGGAACTGAGAATCCCACAGTGTTCTAACATTTTTGTCTGATCCTCATATTCAGCATGTTTCTGTGGGGTTTGGTTTATTTCCAGAGTGATTTTCACTGTCCCTTAAGCCAGAGCATATTTTCACAAGAACCATTGGGGTCCACTGGATCATTCATCATCTTGATAGGAGAGCTTTATCTGGACCACTTCCATCATCCTGTGATTCATGGAAAACCACTGACAACAGGTTTACTGATTGATTTTGGAATTGTGAGTTTTTATCAATATTAGTGGTTTTATAGTTATTGTATTGGGTGGTTAGAAGAGTTTTTATTAGGGGGCTGTTAGAGCACATTTTAAATCAGAAGCTACCTACTCAAAATGCCTACATTTTTGGAGTACCAATTTTAGTAGTATCTCCCAAGAGATTTCTGTTGAGAAAGAATATTTACACTGTATCTAGAGCTCCTATACTCCAGAATGAGGAAAAAAGAATGTGAAATAATAGTTTATTTCACAGGAAAATTAAAGCAAGAGATTTGGTATTTCTTTACAATAAAAATTATGAAGTTAGATAGTGGCTTGGAAACCAGTGAGGCTGACTGCAAAATGAATATTTAAAAGCCCTTCTGATTTAATGTGCTCTTGTTTCCATTCCCTTTATTCTTTACAAAAGCAAAGAGTCCTCTGTAAATATTGTTTTAAGGATTATCAGGCTTCATTTTTCAAATTCATCCAAAGGCTATAATTTAAACCATAACATTGGCTTTATAAATGTAAACAATTACTGAACTCCTTTCGTTTAGCTAATAAGAATGCCAATGAAATTAGAGTCAATTAAATAATTGCTTTATTAATCTAATGTATTACTGCTGGAAGACATGCTGTGGTACCTCCAGCCAGGAGGATAGCTGGGAGAGAACAAAATGACATCAATGTAAAGAGAATGGAAACCAGCATATTATAAAAACTTGGTCCAACAAAGAGTAAAAATATTTATTGAAATTTTGATGCATCAGTTTCATACTTTATAGTTTAACCACAGCTAAAGATGGAAAAATCCTAAGAGATTTTAAAGATTTTCATTTGATTTAGATGATACTCAGTGTGGGACAAATTATGTCTCCAGGTTGGGTTTAACTTGACTTCTATCATCCCTTTGCCTTCTGGACACCAGCTGTAGGGAGCTGCTTTGTCTCTGCAGCCTGAAGTCCGGTTGCATCTTTCCAATGGCTCTTCATTAGTGACTCACCACTGCTGACAGAATGTCAGACTCCTGACTTACTATATAAATCCCTTTATGATTTGATACCGGCTCCCGTGTGCTGCCTCGTCTTCCACCATGCTTCTTCCATCCTACCCTTCAGTAAGACCTTCAAGCCTCCCTGGAGACTCTGCTGGCTCACGTTCATCCTTTGTACATGCCAGAGAACAGCTAATTATTCCCTGAGAATCATTGATCTTTCAGTATATAAGTTAAAATATCCCTTCTTTGGCCAAGTTTTCTCTGTCCACCTCTGTCTTTAGTCTCCTCAGCTTCCACCAGGGAAGTTATCCTATTTTTTCCTTTATGATAATACAGGGGTGTGTGATTTTACTTCTATAATTTCAGAATCTAGTGAAGTACTTGATAATACTGCTCAGCCAGTATTTGGGGAATGCATGATTAATAGGCAGGTAGCACAGTGGTATCTCTAGGAAGGTGTAGAACAGGTTCTCAGTAGTTACAGCCTTCTTCGTAGCTCACTTCCCTCCTGCTCTGTCCCAGGTGTTTCTGTGGACCTGAGCGCAGAACAAGGAAGATAATTTTTTGTTTTTATTGTTTTGGACCAGGCTCAGACTACACCAAAAGTATCCATAACCGCTTTTTGGAAAGCAGTTATGGATATTAAGGATGGAAGGAAGGAAGCCAGGAGCAAAGTAGGATTACCATGGATTGAATTTTATGCTATACCTTCCATACATACTATCTCATTTAATCCTAGAACTATAGCTGGTCCTCGAATAATATCATTTTATTTTGACATTGATGGGATGCCATAGGAACTTAACTCTTATTTACATATGTTAGCCTATAGTAAAATTGGTTTTGTTATGTGTCTTTTTGCTTAAAGTCACAGAACCTATCAATGACATGAGATGAGGACTTACTGTATTCAGAGTAAATTTTATTAGCCCCTTTTTTATAGTTGAGGAAACTGGGTTCTTTAAATAATTTGTACCAGGCCACACAGCTAACCAGTGGCCAAGCTAGATTTAAATTTGAGTTGGTTCATTCAAAACTCAGTGCTCTTAGAATATGGGAATTAAAGAACTTTTAGTTCTACAAAACTGTAACGACCCATTCTTTGAGTATCCTAAACTTGATGCAGTTTTGTTTTTCAAGTTTAAACAGTAAGATTCAGAAATATTCACCTATTATATTTACCATTCTTAGCTTCATTTAGTAGTCATTCATCTATTGGACATTTATTGGACATTTACTAAGGGCCAATCACCAAGCTGAACACATGGCATGCAAATGTGCTTAAGACACAGTCCCTGTACTCAAGTAGTTCTTTGGCCATTTTCTTAGAAGCATTCTCATTCTGGAAAGCCAACCTACTGGCTATCCCATTTATGGCTTCTCTACTTTTTCTTCTGCCTTTAAATAAAATAACCACTCACATAAACATATACCTCATACTCCTTATATTAGACTGTTTTATCTGCTTTCTGTTCCTAGTCTAAAAGGAAGGCTCTAGTTGTATCTTTTACATAGTCAATAAAATCACGAATTTTAAAAAAAATTTACATCCCTGACCCTCTCCTTTTTGACAACCATCAACTTGTTCTTTATATCTATAGGTCTGTTTCTGTTTTGTTTTGTTTATTATTTTGTGTTTTTAAGATTCTACATATAAATGAAATCATAGGTTATTTGTCTTTGTCTGGCTTATTCCATTTAGCATAATACCTTCTAGGCCCATCCATGTTGTAATAAATAGCAAAATTTCACTTTTTTAAAAAAAATATGTCTTTGTTAATTTATATGCATATATGCACAACCCAAGGACATGGACAATGGTGGGAAGAGGGACTGGGGAGGGGGAAGGGACAGGGTGGAACGAGTCATTGGGGAGAAAAAAGGACACCTGTAATATTTTAAACAAAAATAAAATTAAAAAAAATATGTCTTTATTAATTTCAGAGAGAGGAAGGGAGAGGGAGAGAGAGTAAAAATATTAATGATGAGAGACTCATTAATAGGCTGCCTTCTGCACCTGGGGGCATGTGCCCTGACCAGGAATGGAACCTAGATCTCCTGGATGCTAGGTTGATGCTCAACCCCTGAGCCATGCCCTGCTGGGCTCATTCTTTTTTCTATTGCAGAATAATATACCATTGTGTGTGTGTATATATATATATATATATATATATATATACACACCACATTTTCTTTATTCATTCATCTACTAATGGACATCTCGGTAGCTTTCATATCTTGGCTATTGCTAGTAATGCTGTAATGAACATAGGGGTGCATACATCTTTTTGAATTAATGTTTTTGTTCTCTTCAGATGAATACCCAGAAGTGGAATTGCATCATATGTTAGCTCTATTTTGAATTTTTTGAGGAATTTCCGTACCATTTTCTATTTATTATTTCTAATAGTTTTTGGTAGAGACTTTGGGTTTTTCTACATATAGTATCATGTCATCAGCAAATAATGAGTTGTGTTTATTCCTTCCAATTTGAATGCCTTTTATTTCTTTTTCTTGTCTGATTTCTGTGGTTATGACTTCCAGTACAATGTTGAATAGAAGTGGTGGTAGTGGGTATGCTTGTTTTATTCCTAATCTAAAGAGGAAAGGCTTTCAGCATTTCACCACTGAGTGTGATATTAGCTATGGGTTCATCATATATGGCCATTATTATGTTGATATATTTTCCTTATATACCCACTTTGTGAGAGTTTTTATCATAAAAGAATGTTGAATTTTGTCAAATGAGTTTTTGCATCTATTGAGATTGTCATATGGTTTTTATTCTTTATCTTGTTAATGTGATGTATCACATTAATCGATTACAGATGTTGAATAATCCTTGTATCCCTGGGATGAACTTGGTCATGGTGTAAAATCCTTTTAATGTATCATTGAATTTGTTTTGATATTTTGTTAAGAATTTTTGTATCCATGTTCATCAAGGATATCAGCCTATAATTTTCTTTTTTATAATGTCTTTAACTAGTTTTGATATCAGGGTAATGCTGGCTGGCTTCATAATATAAGTTTGGAAGAGTTCCTTCATCTTTAATTTTTTGACATAGTTTAAGAAGGATTCTTCTTTGAATGTTTGGTAAAATTCACCTGTGAAGCCACCTGGTCCTGGACATTTATTTGTTAGGAGTTTTTTTATTACTACTTCAATTTTATTTCTAGTAATTGATCTGTTTAGATTTTGTATTTCTTCCTGGTTCAGTCTTAGAGGGTTATGTACTTCTAAAAATGTATCTATTTCTTTTATATTGTCAAACTTCTTGGCATATAATTGTTTATAGTATTCTTTAATGCTTTTTTTTATTTGTGGTGGTATTGGTTGTAACTTATTTTTTATTTATGATTTAATTTATTTGGGCTCTCTCTTTTTTTCTTTGATGAGTTTAGCTAAAGATTTGTCTATTTATCTTTTTGGAGAATCAACTCTTAGTTTTATTGATTTTTTTTATTGCTTTTTAAACATCTATTTCATTAATTTCCTTTCTGATCTTAATTATTTTCTTCCTTCAGTTGATTTGGGTTTTGTTTGTTCTTCTTTTTCAAGTTCCTTTAGGTGTAGCATTAGACTATTTATTTGAGATTTTTCTTGTTTCGTACAGTGGGCTTGCATAACTATGAATTTCCCTCTTAGAATTGCTTTTGCTTCATTCCATAAATTTTGAAAAGTTGCATTTTCCTTTTTACTTCTTTCAAGATAGCTTTTGATTTCTTATTTTATTTCCTCTTTGATCCATTGGTTGTTTAGTAGCATGTTGTTTAGTCCCCACATATTTTTGTTTTTTCCAGTATTCTTCCAGTTGATTTCCAGTTTCATGCCATTGTGGTCAGAAAAGATGCTTGATATAATTTCAATCTTTTTTAATTTAATGAGAACTTCATTGTGGCCTAATATGTAGTCTATCATGGAGAATGTTCATGTGCATTTGAAAAAAATGTGTATTCTGCAGTTTTGGGATTAAATGTTCTGTAAATATCTATTAAGTTGATTTTATCTAATGTGATACCTGAGGCCATTATTTTCTTAATTTTCTGTCTAGATGAGCTAACCATTGATGTGAGTGAAGTATTAAAATCCTCTACTATTATTGTATTACTGTAGGTTTCTTTTGCTATGTCCATTAATAATTGCTTTATACATATAGGCCTCCTATGTTGGGTGCATAGATATTTAAAATTGTTAAATCTTCTTGGATTGGCCCCTTTATAATTATGTAATGTCCTTCTTTGTCTTTTTTTACATTTTTTGTTTTAAAGTCTATTTTGTGTGATATAATTATTGCTACTCCAGTTTTCTTTTCATTTCTATTTGCATGGACTATTTCGATTCCTTTACTTTCAGTCTGTATGTGTCCTTCCATTTGAAGTGAATCTCTTGTAAGCAGCATATAGATGGGTTGTTATTTAATTCATTCAGCCACCTTATGCCTTTTGATTGGATCATTTAATCTATTTACATTTAAAATAACTATTGATAAACATGTATTTATTGCCATTTTAATTGTTTTTAGGTTATTTTTATAGTTGTCCTCTGTTCCTTTCTTCTCTTGATCTCTTCCCTTGCGGTTTGCTATTTTTCATTTTTGCTTAGGTTACTTTCTCTTTGTTCTTTGTGTATCTTTTGTAGGTTTTTGATTTATAGTTACCACAAGGATTGTGTATATCACTTTTTATAGCAGTCTACTTTAAGTGGATAGGTATTTAAGTTCAAATATATTATATAAAGACTACATTTTTACTCTCCCCTCCATGCATTACTGATACCATATTTTAGATCTTTTTGTGTTGTGTATCTCCTAACAATTTATTATAGTTTGAGTTGGGTTTGATACTTTTTCTTTTCACCTTCAGTGTAGCTTTTAAAATGTCTGATTTGCTATATTTATAGAATATTTAGCTTTACCTGTGAGGTTTTTCCCTTTTTCATATTTTCTTATTTCTGATTATGGCCTCTCCTTTTCTACTTAAAGAAGATCCTTTAACATTTTGTAAAGCTAGTTTAATGGTGACGAAGTCTTAGTTTTTGCTTGTCTAAGAAACTCTTTATCTCTCCTTCAATTCTGAATGCTAGCCTTGCTGGGTAAAGTATTCAGCACTCTAAGGATGATATGCCACCCCCTTCTGGCCTGTAAAGTTGCTGAAGAGAAAGCAACTGATAGCCTTAAAGGGTTTTCTTTGTATCTAACTCATTTTTCTCTTGCAACCTTCAAGATTGTGTTTTTAACTTTTGTCATTTTAAGTACAATATGTCTCGGTGTGGGTCTCTTGAGTTCATCTTGTTTGGAACTTTCTGTGCTTTCTATATCTAGATGACCATTTTCCTTTCCCAGGTTAGGAAAGCTTTCAGCATTCTTTCCTTTTTTTTTTCTTTTCTGAAAAATACTTTTTAAAAAAATTACCATTACTGTTGAAACTATTACAGAAGTTCCCCTTTTCCCCCCATTGATACCCTCCACCTTGCATCCACCCCACCCCCAGGCCTTCCCCATACCAATGTCTGTGTTCATAGGTTATGCATATAAGCATATACATTCTTTGATTAATCTCTCCCCACACACTTCCCCACCCTCACCTTCCCTTTGAGATCCCTCAGTCTGTTCCATGCTTCTATGTCTCTGGATCTATTTTGTTCATCAGTTTATTTTGTTCATTAGATCCACATATGAGTGAGATCATGTGATATTTGTCTTTCTCTGACTGGCTTATTTCGCTTAGCATAATACTCTCCAGTTCCATCTATGCTGTTCCAAAGGGTAGGGGATCTTTCTTTTTTACAGCTGCATAGTATTCCATGGTGTAAATGTACCACAGCCTTTTTATCCACTCATCTACTTATGGGCCCTTGGGCTGTTTCCAGATCTTAGCTATTGTAAATTGTGCTGCTATGAAATAGGGGCACATAAGTTCTTTCTGATTGGTGTTTCAGGTTTCTTAGGATATATTTCTAGAAGTGGGATCACTGAGTCAAATGACAGTTCAGTTCTCTAAAGTGGACACACAGATGGCCAAGAGACATATGAAAAAATGCTCAGTCACTAATCACCAGGGATGCAAATTAAAACCACAATGAGGTATCACTTCACACGTGTTAGAATGTCTACCATCAACAAATCAACAAATGACAAGTGCTGGCGATGATGTGGAGAAAAGGGAACACTAGTACACTGCTGGTGGGAATGCAGACTGGTGCGGCCGCTATGGAAAACATTATGGAGTTTCCTGAAAAAATCAGCATTATTTCTTTAAGTAAAGTTTCTGTTCCTTTCTCTCTTTCTTCTCCTTCTGGTATCCCTATAATATGCATATTTAAGCACTTGATGCTATCCTAGAGGTCCCTTAAACTATGCTCATTTTAAAAAATTCTTTTTTCTTTCTGGTGTTCTGATTGATTTTTACTAGTCTGTCTTCCAGGATGAAATGCTAAGGCCTTTACTATATTTCAGCTTTCCTCAAATTCTAAGTCCTTGAAAGGTCTGCTCCTGTATCCTAGTCTTGTTTCAGCAAGTGATATTCAACAAGCCCTACATTCACTACTGTGAGCTTGCCAATTCAAAGAATATGGAGTGCGTGTTGTGGACAAACATAGTCAGGTCAGAATCCAAATAAAGTTCTAGAACCATTTTACTCTTCTTCTTAAAAAGTATGGATTCCAAAGCATATTTTTAAATGTACATATTGGCATAGAAAAGGGCATAGGACTTAAAATTATAAAATAAGAACTTCAGTCCTATCATTTGTCATCAAGCCCCTTTATCTCTGCATCTTACTTTTCTAATCAAAAAAGTGGAAATGATAATAATAGTAGCTACGTTGTAACATTATTTGGAGGATTAAATAAGATTTAAATGAAGGGCTACACAGTACTATACAAACGTATTAGCGGTCCATAATCCTTTACCTGAAACCACTGAGGTCATTTTTCAGAATTCAGACATTTTTAGATTTTAGAAAGGTAATACAATGCATATTTTGTGTATTAAGTATCACTCTCAACAGAGTCAAAGGCAGTACCCTATAACCAAACATAATATATCTGTAGCAAGATATATAAACATTTGTTTTAAGTGGAATAAATTAAGACTATAAACATACAAAAGAATTTCAGGTTAAAATGTTTTTGTATTTTAGACTTTCAGATAAAGGATTGTAGGTCTTTATTTTATTTGGATGTAAGTATAGTCCATTTTAAATTTAAAAAAAATTCTATATAATCTTAGTGGTTAGGATTGGCTTTATATAGTATAGTATAGATAATCCATACTTTTTTCTTTATGGTTTTCTTTTCTAACTGATATGTCAATAGCAATATTTATTGGCCTTTATAAAGTAGAGAATAATATTTACATTGGAAGGAAGAGTGATAAGAAGAGATTTTTAGGACAAATGATAGTATTGTTGATGTAAGCAAGGAATGCATGACAAATAAGTCAATCTGTAGATGTTTAATGAGGTTATTTATGGGATATAAAGTAAGTGAAAAAAATGCATGTGAAAAGTACATTGTAAAGTTTGGAATACTGTATATCCTATGTATCCTACATTTTACTTGACAATATAGGGAAACAAATTCACTACAAGATCTGGTGTCTGCCTTTGGGGACTACACAATCCAGCAGAGATAGAGCTAATATGTAAAAAAGAAGGGGTTATTGAGAGCAAAGCGTTCTCCATTCACTAGGAATTTAAAAAGAGCAAAGGCTGGTATGGACAGGAGCTGCCAGAGAAGGTTTTGCAAAGGAAGTGGTACTTGAAGGATGCCTTTAATCTGGATAGAGGAAAGATGATTGAGCAACAATGTCACATTAAACAAAGACCTGAGGGTAGGAACATGTGTTCCAGAGGCAGAAAGAAAGGCCAGTGTCTATGGAGCAACAAATGAATCTGAAGTCATGTAGTAGAGCCATTTGTGGAGGGATTTAAAAGCCTAGTGGGAGTAATTAGGACTTGATGGGTCATGCAATAGGAAATCACTGCAAGTTCTTGAGCTGAAGAATGAAACCCTGAATTGGTACAAGGTTAGTTTAACAGTGAAATACAAAGGTGGGTCAGAATTAGGAGAAACTGGAAACAAGGAGGCTGTTCAATAATCCATGCAGACATATAATAAGTGTAAGACTGGAGGTGGGGAGAGTCCAGAGTTGTTGAATAGTAAGAAGAAAAGGTAAATCTGAAAAATCTGGTTAGAGAGCATGAAGATAAGCAGCAAATAAGACTGGCTTTTTTTTTTTTTTTTGCCATTTCAGATTCAGATTGGCAAACCTCTTGATGGAATTAGAGACCAATGGAGGAAAGAAGAATCTACTGGGAGGTAGAGGGTGGGGGAGAAGAAAAAGGTGAAAAACAAAGAAAACTGAGAACAGTGAGTTGTTTTTTAAAAAATCAAATTATAGGACCTAAACTTCCTCACATTCTACACTGATAATTTTGTCAGTAACATTAATGTTGAGAAATGATGGTGACTCCCAGGTCACTACAACATTCTCAGTCATCAAAGAAAACAAATCTAGCACAACGTACACCAGGAAAATAAGACAGAACATCACGGTAGCATGCTTTATAAAGACTTTCACCAAGTGTTGAAACAAAAGTTTGAGGAGTTACTCAGAGTTAACTTAAGGTTATTCTGGAAATTTAATTAATTAGAACATGCCATTCCAAAGCAGGAGAAAAAGTCTTAGAACCTGGAATAGGATTAGACTTTGAGGCATTGATTTTAATATGCAAATATTAAGACCTCTGTAATTGATGACAGTTCAGCTATAACTGTTAGAAATTTCTTCCTTATAAAATACTGGTATCTCTTTAACTTTTGTCAATTAGTAAAAATAACCCCTTGCAACATCTCTCAACAAGACCAGGTAAGTGACTGCCTCTATAGCCAGAACTGGCAAATTATACTGAGAGCAAAAGGCAAGAGAAAACTTTTTAGATGAGGGAACTCTTCTGTATCTTGATTGTGGAGATACAATCAATTTAATTGTATAAAATTACCAACTTCATTACCTGTACATTTAAAATTTTAAAACAAAGACCATCTCTCATGGTAGTTAAGAGCCTTTCACATATTTGAAAACACATATCATGTCTTTTAATAATTAATCCTATGTATATATTTGGATATTTAAAATGAAAATACCTAATTCAGTATGTGCTTGTTAATTTACTCAGCATAGAATAGACAATATACTAAAAAACTTAAATATAATAAAACTTACATATAATAAATAAGAAGCAAAATATAAAATAAGCAGATAATTCAATAGTTATTTAGATAACATCTCTGAGATCACAATCATTCATTTAAGATAATTATCTTCAATAGACTGACTCTGCTGAGTCCCAAAGTCCTCAGTTTGCTCTGTAGTAATTTAGTATTAGTTCAGAAAATACAGTGTTGAAGATAAGAGACACTTCAGGAGAAAGTGAATGGAAGCCAAAAAAAGCAGTAAATTTGGCATTTGCATAACCATATTGGAAAGGTGCCATTTTGGTCAACATATTAACTTCTGGTTAGTAGATGGTTTGTCTCTACAACATTTGACTTTCTATAAGTAATATTAGTGGTTTCATATCAGGTTGATTAAACTGAGCATCAAGGTGGGTGAGGTTGGGAAAAAGGCATTTTAAAGAGGTACATAGAAAGGCAGACAAATAATAGTACACATCGTAGTTGCCCTAATCACAAGGGCACAAAACCACACTGCCCTAACCAGTGCTGCATGATTTATTATCTCATTTAGCTGTATGTTTCCCATCAATCACCATCATCTTCATTATCAGGTTCTTAGATGAAATTATTACAGTCTAAAAAACAAAGAAGAAAACAAAGCCCAGCTGGTTTGGCTCAGTGGTTGAGCGTGGATCCATGAACCAGAAAGTCATGGTTCGATTCCTGGTCAGGGCACATGCCCAGGTTGCAGGCTTCATCCTCAGTAGGGGTCGTGCAAGAGGAAGCCAATCAATGACTCTCTCATCATTGATGTTTCTTATCTCTTTCTCCCTCTCCCTTTCCTTTTCTCTCTCTGAAATCAATAAAAACATATTTTAAAAAAGAAAACAAAAATTACACAATAACTCCTATATGATTACATCTTTTGCTGCCAAAACCTAGGATCCACTGAAAACGTTCTTAAAAGAGCAGTGTTTTCATAATAAGGGGGCTTTTAGCTAGTTTTGGGCCTTATTTGTCCTATTCTATAAAAAGAAAATATCCATTAAATAGTTAAATAATTAATAGGTTTATATTTTCATATTTTTTGAATTAACATTATTTGTAATCCTGTAGTTAAAAGAGAACTACTACAGCTCTTTAGAGATGACAGGATATAGTACAGATAAGAGAACTCAGGTGAATTATACCATTCGAATCATGGGAAATTCCAGATGTAAAGAGTTCTCTCATCCTAAAAAGTTTTCCCATGACTCTTTGCTTTGAATAACATTTCTCAACTCTGGTTCTAGACAGTCATTTGATCTAGTTTATGTCATTAAATTTTTTCTTTTTCTAGAATTTTATATTACTGGACTCATATAATACCCAATCTTTTGCTTTCAGTTCTTTCACTTAGCACATTTTTGAGATTCATTCATGCTTTTGAATTATTAATATTTTGTTATTCTTTTTATTGTTGAGTAGTATTTCATAGTAGGGATATACCATAATTTTTTTTATCCACTCAACAGTTGATGGATATTTGTGTTGCATTCCTTTTTGGCTGTTTTGAATAATGCTGTTATGAACATTTGCAACCACATTTTGGGTGGACATGTATTTTTACTTCACTTGAATAAAATACCTAGGAGTGAAATTGCTGGGTTCTTTGATAAATATATGTTTAATTTTGTGAAGTACTGTCAGACTGTTTACCAAAGTGGCTGTACCATTTTTTATTCCTACCAGCAATGTATATCCAGTTACTCCACATCCATATCAACACTTATTATTGTCAGTCCTGTTAATTTTAGCCATTCAAGTATCTCACTCTGGTTGTAATTTAAATTTCCCTAATAACTAGTGATGTTGAATATCTTGACATCTTTTTTTTAACCATTTGTATATCATCTTTTGTGAAGTGCTTTCTAAATCTTTCCTCTATTTTAAAAATGGAATTGCCTTTTTTTACTGAGTTGTAAGAGTTCTTTATATATTCTGGATTCAAGCTTTTTGTTAGAAAAGTTCTGTGAAAATGTCCTTCCACACTTGGCATGCCATTTTGTTTTCTAACTATGTGTTTTGGAAGGATCAAACTTGGATTTTGATTGGAATTGCATGGAATTTATACATAAAATTGGGGAAGATTGTCATAAAAATACTGAATCTTCAGTCCATGAACATAGTATCCCTCATTTATGTAGTTCTTTACTTTCCGTTAGTTATTCTTTGCAATGTTTTATAGTTTTAAGTGTTCAGGTCTTGCATATCTTCTCTTAAATTTATTCCTGAGTATTTTTAGGCTATTTTAAATGGAGGTTAAAACAGTTTTTATTGTCAATTGTTTGTTACTAATATGTAAAAATGCTAGCTTTTATTTTGATTTTGTATCCTTCAATTTTCCTAAATTTATTCATTAGACTTAATAACTATTCTGTGGATCCCTTAGGGTTTTCTACCTGTATAATCATGTCATCTGCAAATAAGGAGAGCTTTACTTCTCCTTTTCCCATCTGCATACCTTTTGTTTTCTCTGCTGATCTTATTGTACTGGCTAGGACCTTCAGTAAATGTTAAATAAAAGACATTTCTGAGTATGGTGTTAGCTGTAGGTTTTTCATAGGAGCCCTTAATCAAATTGAGTAAGTTCACTTTTATTTCTAGTTTGCAGAGAGTTTTTATCATGAAATGGTTTTGTCAAATGTTTTTCTACATCTATTGAAGTGACCATATGGTTTTACTGCTCTACTTTTTGATATGGTAAACTACATTGATTGATTTTCAAGCACATGTAAATAATTTGACCTAAACTATAAAGCGAAGGATAGAACATAATATCATTAAAAATGGAAAATAAAAACATGTGTCCTAATATTACTTACTTAATACACCATTTTTCTCCCTAATCAGCAGAAACATTTCAAATGTTAGTTATCTGATTTAGTATAGTAGGAAGGGGACCTACTCAAAGGGAAGTATCTAATGTTCTCCTTTCTTTTCTAATTTAAAAATGTTTCATGTTTATTAAAAGTACTCATTTGTTTTGACAGCATATTAAAAAGTTGACAACTCAATACTGCATTTCAGTTTTTAAAGATTTCAAGTCATTTTCCTAAAATCACAGTTTTTTTCTAAAGGAAAAGAGCTGTCATCAGGTAACTTGTTTGTACCTGATTATATAGGAAAATTGAATCCCCAGCTGAAAGTTTTAGCAGTAATCCAGTCTCTTTTAAAGTAAAAACAAAACTATTTCTGTGATTAAATTTAACTATAGTGTTGGGCTACTGCCTGATGCTTTTGATTCTGTGAAAGTTTAATTTCATTCTAGAGAGGAAACATTTGGGTGATTAGAGGCAGGACTAAGCACCCATCCCCACAAAAATTGAACACAAAATGAAACAATTCATCATGCAAAAATAGCCTCCATAAAAATACAGTTTCCTGAAAGGTAAATTATAAAAGTATGCACTTACTCAATCATTTTAAATACCATAATTATACAAGCTGCTCATCAAAAGACTTTTAAGACTCATTAAAATCATAAAACAATTCTAATTAAATCCATATTTAAATTAAGTTTCTATAACTAACCTACATGGTACTTTAAATCAAACAAAAAAAGTTGTATAAAAGGTCCAATTAATTGTAAGTTTTTGTAAGAATTAAAGCCTAATTACTCTATGATTAAATTTCCCCCAAATGTAATCATCAATGGCTCTATTCAGAAGAATTAGCCTTCTGTACCCCAGATGCCAGTGGATGGCCACAGCCTGTCTTTGACACCAGCAAACCTATTCATCTGAAATCAGCATACTGTGGAAACTTTACCTCCACCCCCACTGGGGATCCAAGTGGCCAGACTAAACAAAGCTGCATATTTTATACAGATAAATGTCTCCCTATTTGAAGAGGACCCTATCTTATTGAATGGACTCATGTTCATCAGAAAATTAGAAAAAAATCCATTGTCAGAGCACATTTTGGAAACAATGGTCATTTCAAAGGTTCCTAAGTTGATGGGAAAAGATGCACAAGAGAAGGATAAGATTTGCAGCTTACAGAAAAAGAGAACGAGGCCTTCTAAGAGGATAGCACTAAAGCATTTCCTTCCTACTCTGTGCAGCTCTTCTTTCTTAGTTAGCTACTTGAAATGTTTTTCATTTTTATTAGCCCAACTTCCCACGGGAAAGAAAATGGAAAAGCTCTATGACATCGCTGCCTCTTGTGTGTTCTCCGAAACTAATTAACCCTATGAAGTTATTAGGGCAGCATCATTTTTTTCTATGACATCACCCAAGGTGAAGGTCACTTCTATAATATTCTTGCCTTCATTCATGTGGTGCATACCCCACAAAATATAATTTATTGTAATTTCCCCAGTGCCCTGATAGCTAAGTGATTAGTTATTATGGTACATAAAAAGTCCAGACATATCACATATGATTTACAACCTCTGTTTCTGATAATCTAATTTTCTTTTATGGTAAAAAGAAATTTACTATTTATGTTTTATAGATTGTTATTTTGAGAAAATAAATGACTATTTGAAGTATCTTCATATGGACACTTGCTGATTGCACAACATCTGGAAGTTAAAGCATCCAAATAATTGGGATACAAAGGCAGTTCTTTTATTCAGTTGACAAGAACTTTTTCTCAACTACCTTTGTTTGTGCTGGTGGCAGAATGTTTGTCTGATGACAGGTTAAATTAGGCTGAAATTACCTACCATAAGTACAAGAGATAGAGGTACAAGAAATGGTGGTCTGAGTTCAGAATTCAGCTACAGCAAGATTTCCTTCCCCTCAGGTACACTGTCCCTGACTTGAAAAGCCCCAACTCTGCTATAACAAATGATTTCCAGACTTTTTAGATGTAGAATTGGCTTACTTGCATGTTTCTGCTCTTAAAGAAGGGATCTTTTAGAACTATGATTTTTAAATTGCTATAACAAAGTTCCCTTTTCCCTCTCTTCTACTCATGACTATATTACCTTCATTTTTATTGCGCTTAAATTATGTTACATGAATGCTAAGTTCAGGTAGTTATATATGGTTTCTATTCTAAGAGAAAACCCCCTCCCCACCAGTTGATTTGAGGGTACAGCTGAAGGGTGAGGTTAGTACACACAATCACCATAGAAAAGGGTAGATCTTAGAGAGGAAATCTGAGCCGACTTAAGTAGGTGAGAGAAAGGGTGGTCCATTCATCCTGCTCCTGAGTGTGAAGAGGTAAGGACATAAAAGAAGCTGCCAGGACCCAGGAGAGGCATTTCTTTGCCTATGTGAGTTATAAAACGGGATGGTACCTTTGATCCCTAGCAATCAGAATGCTGTGTTGGTAATCCACAGAGCTAACAATAATGACTTAATTATTAAGTACTTACTAAGAATTTGATATGTATTGACTCTTTCCATCTTCACAATTATGGAATAGTTAGTAGTATATCCAAATTTTATAGCTGAAGAACTGAGGCCTCAGGAAGTTAAACAATTTGTCCAAAGTCATACAACTAGTAAATGGCAGAGCTGGGATTTGAACCTGGGCAGTCGGCTCTATTTACATACACTCTTAACCATTATGCATACTGCTCTTTCAATCCTTTGTATGCTGTACTTAATTAATAGAAAATACTTATATTAGACTTAAAATGTGCCAAGAGTTTTATATACAGTCAGGAACCACATAGAGACATTTCTGTCACCTGTGCACCGCATACACAACGGTGGTCCAAAAGGTTATAATGGAGCTGAAAAATCACTTAGCGACTTCATAGCCATCATAATGTCCTAGTGCAAAGCACTTTTCATGTGTATGTAGTGATGTTGCTATAAACAAACCTACTGCACTGCCACTTGTGTAAAGGTGTAACATAGCTTTGGTCAAGATGGCAGAGTGAACTCAGCTCCATGATCACATCAAAATTACAAGTAAATTATAGAACCACCATCGTTGAGAACCACTTGAAGTCCTATAACTAAGAATATAAAGAAGAAGCGCTTTTGAGACTGGTAGGAGGGGCAGAGATGTGGACGGGCAGGTCCCACACCAACAGTGTGGTGGTTAAGAACTCGGAGGGGTATCTCAGATGCAGAGGTTCTTCCTGAGGAGCCAGGGGTCCCAGCCCCACATTGGGCTCCCCAGCCCAGAGTACAGTGCAAGAAGTGTAGTCCTCATAATATCTGGCTGTGAAAACTAGCAGATTGCATCCGAGAAACACTGCTCTCAAAGGGCCCACACAAAGGCTCACTCACTCTAAGTTCCAGTACGGGGGAAGCAGTTAATAAAGCCCCAGAGACATATGGGGAGGAACTACATTGACTAACTTCAGGGCAAGGGCTGGAGGGGCAAGGGTCAGGGCAGCTCTCTGGAGACAGAAGCACTGGCATGCACCATTGTTCATTTGTTGAGCTCCCCTCCCATCCAGCTTGCCTGGTGCAGGGGGGAGCCAAATCTGTGCTCTCCCTTAACCTGGCTAACATCTTTTGCCCCTCCCTGGTGACTACCTGAGAACCTGCCCCACCCAACTTGATTGTCTGAAACAACTCCACATAAGCAGCCTTCCTTGGCGTGTGCTCTGGACATTCCCCAAATCTCTCAAAGGTCCACAAATGCAAACAAGCTTCAGCCTACCTCGGCAGGACCTTAGCTCTTGCTAAGCGGCCTCAAGCCCAGCACAAGTGGAGACCAGTCTCTACTCCATTTTTAACTCCCATGAGTTACAGGCTTAGAGAAGCCTGGCATAAGTGGCAGCCAGTGTTGACCTGGAACATAGCTTCATCTACAAGGCCACAAGCTCCGGACAAATGGCAGCCAGCCCTGATGTGCAGCACCTCCCAAGCACCTCCAAGCCCAGGACAAGCAGAAACCAACTGCATATCATTTTGTAGCTCCTACGAGGTGGCTCTAAACCCAGCACAAGCAGAGGCTGACCTTGGCTTGCACCAGAGCCCTTACCAAGAGGCTCCAGACCCAATGTCAGGGACCTAACTAGAGACAGAGAAACAGGCTATTAAGATCTGCAATGCCTTTTACTTCTGCTGCAGAGACTTCTGCACCAGGAAACAACAAAGCAAATGCTAAGAACTAGAGTGGGAAGCGTGTGCTCCCAAACAGACTTGTAAATGTGGCAAGACTTGTTGCCATTTTCTCTCTCCCTATTGCATCCAGTGATCCAGGCCAATCACAACTGTCAGTTATGATCTCACCTGAAGTACTGCTGCAAATTTCATTGCAGTTCTTGTTTGTAAACTTAGGAAAATTAACCAAGTGGAACAACTCTCCAGCTGACCTGACTAGCCACAAATGGCTCTGGGTATGGTGACTCCTGACTAGCAGGGTCTGTTGCTCTTGATTGCTGTCTCAGAGCCTTTTGCTCTGAGGTGGTGGTCTCAGATTCAGAGCACCCTGAGAGGCAGTTTAGTATCAGTTCCACTGTTCTGTTTCCTTAGAACTGTCTCCAGATCTGTCCTCAGGTGAACAAAGGCCTTAGTTTTAACAATGGTATTCATGTGTACACACAGAGAAACATCCTAATTGGGGTACAGAAACTTAGAGAAGTAAAGCATTACTTGCCATTCTCGTGATCAGCACTTGGAATAGGCTGCATAAGTGCTTCAGTTTACAGAAACAGCGAGACCTTCCTGAACCCTCCTAGTGATTAATTAGAAAGCCTGTCTTACAGATTTTCTCTCAGGTGTAGTAACCTTGCAGCCCTTACCATTAAGCACTAATAAATAAATGCTTGGTTAAGCATAAACAGGGTGATAGGCAGTGAAAGAGTGGTGATCTTGATTTTTATGCAATATGCTCACTCTGTCATTTTACCTTGAAGGACAAAATGATATGAAAATCTAAAAGATGTAAAAGCAGCTACAGTGAGCAATTTGTTATTATCCACTTAAAAAATGTTAATAGTCTTCACTTTGAATGAGATCTTTGTGTTTTTATCAATCATGATTAATTTTAAGAAATAAAAGTTCATGGTTTTAAGAAAGCATTTTGAATTCTGCACTTAAACTGAAGACATATACTGGGTAAAGACATATGTGAGGTAATCAGATGTTTAAATTTACTCTTAAAAAAAGTAAACTAGATCACAAATCAAACAGAAGCCTGCCCATTTAGCAGATCCTTCAGTATCTGATTTGTGCAAGTATTAAGTTACCCATCATATTAAATACAGTTCCTCATCTCTTTCCCATATATTTTATGCCAATAAACCTTGGTAACTGCTGATTCCTTCCATCATCCTATCTTGTTAAATAAATTTTAAGAAATAATATATCAAGCTGGGAACTTTGACAATCATGAAATATAATCTTCAAAATTTTTTAGCTTCTATCATGAAAATGATAAAAAAAAAAAAATTAACCCCATTGCAACTATGCAATCAGAATACCACAAACATGACAGTATTTTCGGGGGGGGGGGGGGGGATCAAACTGGCTATTTAAAACAAAACATTTGGATAACTAGCTAATCTGTAAACAACTTAACTGATTTATCTTAAAAGGATTTTTAGAGTAGTAACAAATTATTTTATGAAATCTATGCCAGAGTATGTGAGTCAAATCATTCACTTATGTTATTGGGGCAATGTGGGTAATGCAAATATGACAAATTTTTACTTCTGTGATAATTGCCAATTCAGTCAAGGATCTCCTTTAAGCCAAAATGATGACTTGAGACATGCGCTAAAATATATTCTTAAGGTATAATAAAGAGTTTGGATAGACATTTTTCCTCTGAAGCCCACATTAATGCAGCTCCCAAAGATGTTGCCTTATACCTTGAATAATTCCCAAATAAAAAATTACAAATTTACTTGGAGAAACAAGCCTTGCATTAAGTGTAAAGATGGAATAAGAGAGCTTTCCCAAGATATCACAATTTGATTTTGTGTAAATTCTTTTCTGTTACACAAAGTTAGCATCACAGTCAAACGAATGCAAAAAACTAAAGACCACCAAGTTAAATTATAAGCTTTTCATGGAAAAATAACTTTCTTTAGCTTCCTTTGTAATTCCTACAAAGATTAAGCTTGTGCTACTCTGATTGAATGTTTTTTACCTTTTTATTTTTATTTTTAGGAAGAATATAGAAAAGACAACATCAGAAAGATGCTCCAGTTTTCTCAGTAATTAATTCATATCTATTTTCCTGGATATTTAAAACTATTCATAAAATTATTTATATGCTCATATCTCCAAAGGGCAGGTAATAATCACTCAGAATCCCACTATCTAGCCCGGCTGGTGTGGCTCAGCAGTTGAACATTGACGTGTGATCCAGGAGATCCCAGTTCGATTCCTGGTCAGGGCACATGCCCGGGTTGCAGGCTCCATCCCCAGTCGGGGGCGTGCAGGAGGCAGCCCATGAATGACTCTCTCATCATTGATGTTTCTATCTCTCTCCCTCTCTCTTCCTCTCTCTGGAATCAATAAAGATATATTACAAAAAAAAAAAGAATCCCACCATCTAGAAATAACTTCAATATTTGACAAATGTCTTTCCAGGTATCTAGGTCCATACAAAGAAAGAGATGGAAATATTTTTAAAATGGAATAATTCTATAAATATTGACTTTAATAGTAAATAACAAATCAAAGGAAAAAAATGAAGGAAAATTGTTGAATTTCCAAGAAACCTTTCTTCACTGAGTCGTTAGATTCCTTAAAAATTTATTTAAATGTAGGAACAAAATACTTTGAAAGAACTATAAGTGGCTGAAGTCAGTACTTCAAAGAGCTGATTGCAAAAGATGTGCTTATGGAAAACAGTATGGAGGTTCCTCAAAAAATTAAAAATGGAGCTGCCGTTTGAACCAGTGATTCCACTCCTAGGAATGTATCCTAAGAATCCTGAAACATTCATCAGAAAGGATATATGTACCCCGATGTTCATAGCAGCACAGTTTACAATAGCTAAGATCTGGAAACAGCCCAAGTGCCCATCAGTAGATGAGTGGATGAAAAAGCTGTGGGACATTTACACCACGGAATACTACGCAGCTATAAAGAAGAAGAATCTCATACCCTTTGGGACAGTATGGATGGTTCTGGAGAATATTATGCTAAGTGAAATAAGCCAGGCAGCGAAAGACAAATATCACATGATCTCGCTTATAAAGAACTTAATAAACTGACAAGCAGAATAGATTCAATGACATGGAAGCATAGTTTAGACTGACGAAATGTCAGAGGGAAGGGGAAGAGGGGGTGGAGGGGGAGAGAGTAACCAAAGAATTTATGTGCATATATGCACAACCCAAGGACACGGACAATGGTGGGGAGAGTGACTGGGGAGGGGGAAGGAACGGGGGGGAAAGGGTCATTGGGGAGAAAAAGGGACATCTGTAATACTTTAAACAAAAATAAAAATTATAAAAAAAAAAAAAAAGATGTGCTAACACATCAATGTTCTCTCATACCCATTCCCTTTTCCCTCCATCCCTCAATAGTTCATATATGTGTGTGTGTGCACATGTGTATATAATTATTTTTATACTCTCAAGATTTATAACATTGAACCATATAACAATATTTTCATGATTGTTTAATCTTAGATATTTTTACGTAGTGTTTTATTTTGATTCATCTCTTTATAATAATAATCATCATGGGTGCTATAATCCCTAAATTCTTACCTGCTTGCGAATGTTGTTTTTATATTTGAGAAATAACTTGTCTTTGAATGAAATTCTTAGATCATATTTTCATGCCCTGTAAACCTTATAGCATGGCCCCACGGTTCTCTGACATTGTGTTGCTTTGAAGAATTTAAGACACACCTGATTTTACCCCTTTTACATAACTTACTTTCTCAGCCAGTACGCCCATATAACTTTATCCTTAAAGATTGGAAATTGCATTACCACATGCTTTGGTGTTCATTATTTTGTATTCAGTTTCTGTCAAATATAATGGGCCCTTGCAATATATAGATTAAATCTTTCCTCAGGAAAGTTTTCCTGTATATTTTTTGTTTCATTTGCTTTGCTGTTTTCTTTAAAAACAGTAATTTTGTGATTGTTGGATTGCCTTTGTCTTTCTGCCTTATCATCGCTATATTTTTTTACATTGTTCTCTTTTCCTAATTTTTTCTCTCAATTCTGACCCCCATGACTTTGTTTTCAGGAGTACATATTCTAATTTTTATTGCCTTTAATGGGGCTTTCATGTCTATGATGATTTCTAGTTTCTCCTTCATTTCTTTCCTGAGTTTTCAGCTCAATTTCAATCTTCTGTTATTTCACTGTATCACTTTTCTGAACTCTCTTTTGATTATTTTCAAGAGGTCATGTTTTCTGTAATTTCATTAGGACTCTGGAGAATTATTTTTTTTTAACACTTCCTGCGTTTCTCTGTGCCACTCTTCTTCAGATCCGTCTTTTGGTTATGTTCACTTTTTTTCTGGTTTCATGCATAAGCCAAAGTTGGTTTCTTTCCGCTAATTGAGCAGTCAGGAAACCTTCCGAATGACAGGCTGTCTTTTGTTTGTTTGTGTTCTGTGGCTTCTTCAAAGAAGCCACCCTGAAATAGTTTTACTTTTATTATCTTCTTTAAGAGTTCTTCTGACTCTTATATCATGAATATCATGAAGTCAGTGTTAAGAACTTGTTGTTCAATGCCCCAATACTTCTCACATATCAAAGGTTTCCCGAAACTCATACCAAGGGGCTGGCCGCTTCTCATCTCTTTCCCTTTGCCAGTGCTTATCTGTCCTATTCCTTCAGGCCCCTCGGTATAGTCTCATTCACCATTTGTGAACTAACCTTCGCTCCTTCTGTCCCCAAGGGACATGGGATATGTGTGGAAATAGTTGTTAAGGAATAAAATGGAGGAATTAGCAGAGGATTGAATGTGGTATTATACCACATTGCTATTTTTTTTTAAAAAAAATATGTTTTTATTAACTTTAGAGAGAAAGGAAGGGAGAGAGAGAGAAACATGGATGAGAGAGACACATCCATCGGCTGCCTCCTGCGTGCCCCGTACTGGGGATCGAGCCCACAACCCCGCATGGGCCCCGACTGGGACTCGGATCTGTGACCTCGTGACCTCTTGGTGCACGGACAACGCTCAACCAACTTAGCCGCACTGGCCCGGCTGCTGTTCTTTTCTGGTTGGAGGAGTGGAGGGCATATTTCAAAGGTAGTATTCTTTTTAGTTATTTATTTTGAAATGATTTTATGTTTTTATTTCAGCGATTATTATGTTTCTTTTACTCTCCAATTCAGAAATTGAATCAGCAATGTTCTTTCCTCCTAATTCGGTTTTAGTTATATCTAGGGGCTCCCCAGGTGCCCATGGCCAAGAACTCTAATATAAATAAAAACGCAATATCATTCTCTGTTCTATTGTAATTATCAACTGAGTTGAAGCAAAGCCCACTGAGAGGACTGCTAAACAACGACAGAAACTTTATGAAATGTGTGGTCCCAGAAAGCACTTTTTGTATCAGTCCTAAAACAACCCAAGGTGTCAGAAAGAGGTAAGCTTACAGATCTTCTTTTTTAAAAGCATACTTTCCCAGGCCTTCAGAACTTTCCCAACAGCCCCAGCCTGGCTCTCGTCTGCCCTAATTATCTTTGGCACTGCAGGAGAGCGAGAGACATCTCCTCAGCGCCCGCTCCTCATCTAGAGTGTCTGTAACTGAAGACTGGGGCAGATAAAGGGCCATTATTATGACTAGAACAGGTTTGGCTCACACTGGCTTGAATTATTTTATTTTTTCAAGTATAATATTCTCAAGTATCCTGCAAACATTCTTTCCCTGTGTTTCTGTGGTGCCTAAACACACAGCAATACCAAAGTGAAAAGGGGTTTTAAAAACAATTACAACATGGATTGATAAGATATACTACTTTCAAGAACATTTCTCATACTTCCAGAATATAGGGAAGCTCAAAGTAAAATACACCTTTGGCTTACAACCAGGCTGAACTTATTCCTTAGTTCATGGAAATCCAAACCGTGGCTCTTAGGTTTTCTGCTATATTATGGTCTATGATATTAGTCTTAAATCAAATTAGGCATAGTTAAACAATTGAAGCCATTGACTGCTAGTTAATCACTGCACACAATTATAAATATTTAAGACTATATAGTTCCTGTTTTTTTAAAATGAATATCTGAAATACAAAACAAATGGTTTATAGTAGCATACTATAATGTAATTTATTTTCCAGCATAATTAATAATCCTTATATATCTGTTTCAGCTGAGGACTTAAAGTATTAACAAATATTCTTTCAGGGAAAATATCATTAGAGCTAACTGAGAAAATCTAAAGCAGAATAACATTTCATAAACAAACTGCAGTTGAGTAAAATCAACCAACAAACAAAATAACAGACCTCATGTATTTTTGCTTAAAGGGAGACCCACTCCAAGATCCTAATGAGAATTCTGAGTACACAGCAAGAGAGAACACTTATATCTGTGAATGGCTTAAAGGTATAAAGCCTGGATTTGAATTAACACCTATTATTCAACAGATCAATTATACAGACGTCAACCTTACATATGGCACAAGGCGATGAGATCAGTGGTATGAGGTATAAACAGACACACATGACATGACCTTGAGGGGTAAACAAGCTCGTAGCTGGGAAATGAAGCTACAGGTACAGGTAACTGCAATAGAAGACAGAGGTGGTGATGTTATGAGAGGTACAAACAAAGGGCCAGGATAGCAGGGAGTCTAGAATATTCACATCTACCTAGGAGAAATGGTGAAGGCTTCACATAGAAGGAAGCATTTGAGTTGATTCTCAGAGGATGGGAAATATGGGGCTTGGACATATGAAGAACATAACGTGATCAAAGACATAGAAATGTGAAAATATTAGAGAGTTTATGAGCAAAGGAAGTGCAGGTTGTCCAAGGGGGAGATGTGTTAGCAGTGGAAAGAGGTGTTTGTACTTGAAAATGGACTGGGGTTTATTCATATAAGAAAAAGTGGTTTTCCAGTTTCTCTGTACATTCAGAATCACCCTGGGTATCCTGTTAAAATGCTAGTCCCCAGGCCCATCTCAGATCTCTGTCTGCAGTAGGTCTGAGGTGAGTCTGTGCATTTTCAGTGAGCACTTGAGATCATTCTGATGTGTGTGGTCAATGGGCCACACTTTGAGAAATACCCATGTGGCGCTAGGGAAGCAGTTCTTCAATATTTAGACTCTGTTTTTATGTAATATAACCTTTGCACATTTTTTTAACCAGTGGAAATTTGGTTAGTTTCAGAACGTCAGGTTGTTTGGATTTGTTTACGGCACTGAATACTTTTTCTGATATGAAAACAGATAATGAGCTCCTAAAAGAATATTGATAACGTTCAATATCCATCCATCCATCCATTCACACACACACACACACACACACACACACACACACACACACACACACAGAGTTCACACTTCCAGATGCAAGGAATTTCTCTTCTGCCAAGAAGAGTGTTCAGAAAATAAGCTGTGCTTGCCCAAGAATTCTGCAGAGTTTGAAGTGTCTGTGTTCTGAAGCAGTGTGAGACATCAAATGCTCTGCACATCAGTAGGTTTGGGTAGAAAAGAAATTTAAATAAGAGATGAACTGTGCTGTGGGGAGGTAAGGAGGGCTTATGTGCAACCTGACCTGTCAGTATTAAGTTGAAAGGGAGTATGCTTGTGCTTACAGAAATCTTCATGCTGCTTTACTAATTAACATTTGTAAAACCTTAGGAAAATTTTCCACAGGGGTAATGCCTCTCTTTACCCCTCTATAATGCATTTTTCTACTAAGCTTTTTAAATGGTGGTTAAGTCCTGCAGTAGGAATCACGTTTTTTATTTTTTTGACAGCATTGCCACATTTTTATCCTTTTGGTGTTTTTTAATTTCAGACTCTGCATTTTGACAGCTCAACCCTGTTGATTAATGCCTTGTAGGAACCCCTATATGGCCTGCCTGTTAGCGATCTAATTTTGTGCTGGAATGCCTGGGCTGGTATGTTGAACGGATTCACCACCCAGGTGGCTACATTTGGGCTAAATGAGCTGTGAAGGGTTTCATCTTTGCCCATCACAGTCTTCCTTAGCGGAGCCCCACAGTATGCAGCCACTGCTTCGACATGATTTGTCACAACCCATCAATAGAAAATAAATTATTGCCATTCTCACTTGTCAATGGGCTTGCCTTCACTTCAGCTGGCCTAATGATTGGAAGCTCAAAGGGAACATTTCCCATCTTTGTGGAGCATGATTATGACCGAACACACTGTTCCCCTATGCATCTTGGCCAGTAAAAACACGTAGGGAAAGCCAATTAATTGGCTGTTTTGCACCAGTGATTAGAACATTACACTTCAAGTCCGCAGAAACTGATATTAGGCAAGCAAGATTAGGCCGGTTCTGACTTTTATTTGCTTAGTGCAACATGATTAGCAACTGCTTCATTCAAGGTTGGCGCACTTGCTGCTGCAGAAGAAAATCCTCATTACATAATGATGCTGCATACCTTTAAGCTGATAAGAATATTCCAGGCAGAAATCAAAAATCTCTTTGGGAAGGAGGCAAATGAGGAGATGTAACAGAGAACTCATCAAAATGGCTTTAGAGTCATTCTTATGTCTGGCACTTTTGAAAATTATATTCCTAGGAAACCCACTCTGCAAGCTATATTTGCAGAGTGTAGAGATGGTAATTGTGTCAGTTCAGGAGACAAAGAATAAAAGGACCCAAGGAGCAACATGCAGTAGAAGGTGACACCTTTCGATGAACTAATGAAAAACGAGCTTGCTTTAGAAGAAATAGGAAACTCTTCTTTTTTACAAACTACAGAAAGAGCAGGAGGAGCAAAAGATACAATGGCAGGGCATCAAGTCAGACCTCATAATTAAATTCAGAGATGCAGGAGATCAAAGAGGAAACTGTATTAAAAAATTAGGTCTAGGGTGTGGGTTTGAGTTTCCCTGTTAACAGCTTTGCCTGCATTACAATAACAAGAGGCTTTATCTAACAGAATAATAAACAAAGATGTAGTGTACAAAAGAATGTCTGACACTTTAATTATTTTAAATATTATAGTGACTTAGATTTTGGCCATGTCTCCAAAACGAAACAATTTTTTATCATTGCCCTATCTTGTCTACCACCACCCAGGGATAAAAGAGGGAAAAATACTGCCAATAAAGATCAAAACCTGAGCTCCTAACTTCCATTCTCTTCAGCCTTCTTAGTGGATCGTCTCATTGTCAAGTCTTTAGCCAGAGATGGATACCCCAATTAAATTTTCAAACAATGTCCAGTTTAGAAAAACTATTAGTGTAGTTTTATGTCCATTTAATTTAGCACAGGTTTCACCTCTGCCACAGAAAGTGACGCTTGTGGTTGAAGAATCCCAGCCAGGGCACATACCCAGGTTGAGGGTTCGATCTCCCGTTTGGGTGAGTATAGAAGGCAACCGATTGATGTTTCTCTCCCACATCGATGCTTCTCTCTCTCTCGGTTTGTAACCACTGTTCCCTGCTGCATCTCATCTGCTCACATTTGATCCAAATGAACCTTCTTCATCTTTCTTAGCTCCTGAATCATCACATTTCTTACAAAGCCAATCCCTAATTGTATTCTGAGATGTGACTAGGTCTTTTACACACACACACACACACACACACACACACACAAATAAAAATTGCTGTCTTTTTAGAAGTTATGTGCCCATACTTGAATAAACACTGGGAACTTAGAGGAGAGATCACCTGATATATAAATAATTCAGTCTATGGCCGTTACTCTGCATTAACTCATAGCTGGTCTTTGCTAGCCAATGGCTGCCTTGATTCATGTTGTCTAGTCAACGATTGCTGTCAATTCTATGAGTATTCTTGTGTGATTTGAATGTATACTTGTGACATTTAATATTTATTAGACAACAAGGATTTTTACTACCCACATATGTACCCCATAGATTTGTGGCTGAAAGAATACATTTTTAAACAGAAAGTAGTCTTGTGTTTCTCAAACTTTGCCCAATCAAATAAAGATAGAAATCTTCTAAGTGAAAATGAACAATCTTTTCTCTTGAGTTCCTGTTTATATATTGTTCATAATTAGAGATATGAAAAGCATGAGATGTAATGATTGGCAAATAGTGCCTTACAAAACATCTGTATCGCGGCTTTACAATATATAAGTTTATACTGAAGAGAGAACTTTACAAAGAAAATGAATCGTCTGAGATTTTACCCTGCTTACACACTAAATGCTGGCAAAAGATGCAAGGCCCTTAGGAAAGAGGCAAAGACCTTCATCACTCAAGGCACCGTGAGCCACATCAGCTTCATGTTCACATTGGTAACCCTTGCCCCTTGAGTCCCACAGGGCAGTGCAGAGTGGCCCATGTAGCTACTGCATACACCGTGGGTCTGTGTCACAGCTAAGAACATCACATTTAGGACACTCAATTTTATATGGGGGCTGCTAGCAAGCCTACCCCACCTTTGCTCCTGAGGGAACCATTATCTTAATTATACAGGTAGGAAACAAATCTGCTCTCTGCCCTGAGGGAGTCGCTACCTCTATCTTCCAAGGCTGTTTGCTATGCAAACATCGTTGAAAAGATAGCCTGGGACAAAAGTTTCACCAGACAGGTTGAAACACCATGGAGAACTTCCATCTCAACAAAGTTTTAAACAATGTTAATTATTGAGAGGACTTTGATGGTCCAGGTTGCAATGTAAATATCATGTATATTATGTCATTTAATTCTATCAATAGCTCTATGGACTAGGTACTATTATCCCCATTTCATACATAAGGAAATTGAGGCACTCTAAGGAACTTGACCTAAGAGAGTTACCACATTTGACTCCAGTGTCTGCTACTCAGTATGTTGTATAGATGATATTAATATTCTCATGTAAATAATATACTAGTCAAAACCAAATTTTGACATATGCATTTCAGAAAGGAAGCATAAAATGTAGCTCCTGGTAAGGTATTGGAGCAAGTCTAGATATGACTGGTTATAATCAATATTAATCCCATACACTTGTACATTGCTTTGTAATTGACTGTGGGATTTCACAGATATTTTTTTCATTCAATCTAAAATTATTGATTGATTGTCTACTATAGGCCAGGGACTATGCTTGGATCTAGTGAACAAACATAATGTTATTGCCTTCACTGAGCTTAAAGTCTAGTCATGAAGACATATTAAACAAGTAATGTACAATTACTAGTTCAACTATAGTTGTGCACTCTTGGCCTAAGTAAACTTATTCATTTCCCCCAGGTTCAGTTGCCATTTATATGCTGATGACCCCCCAGAAAACTGGCTTCAGTCTGTGAGCATCATATTTTTTTATCTGAAGTTTTACTAGGCATTTCTAGTGTTTCTCCCCACACAAGGCTTTTTCTCTGGTGTTCTCTCTCTCTCTCTCTCTCTCTCTGTATATATATATATATGCCTTTATTGATTTCAGAGAGAGAGGAAGAGAGAGGAAGAGAGAGAGAGAAACATCAATGATGAGAGAGTCAATGATTGGCTGCTCCTGCACACCCCACACTGGGATCAAGCCCTCAACCCAGGCATGTGCCCTGACCGGGAATCGAACCTCGATCTCCTGGAGCCATGCTGGCCAGGCTGGTGTTGTCTATCTCAATGAATGAGAGCACCATTTATCCTGTGGTCAAATGCGACATTTGAGCATCATGATTTTCTTTTCTTTTTTGTCTGATAAACCTCCAAGTCCAATTTTATCTACTAAATATCTTCTGAATTAATCCCCTCTGCTGCTAACTTAATTTAGGCCACCAGCATCTCTGGCTAGAATCACTTCAATAGTGACTTGCAAATTGGTATTTCAATTTCCTATTTTGCCTCCCACCTCTAATCCCATCCACTTTTCAGCTAGAACTCTACAAAGCAAACCTGGCTAAGTCATTTCCCTATCTCAAAAATGATTTTCCTGTAGTCCTCAGGATAAATATAAATTCTTTGCACCACACACAAAAGTCCTTTATGATGGAGACCCACACTCATCTTTTACCTTCTTGACCTTTCAACCCTGCTTCCCAGCCCAGGATGGCTTTGTTCACGTATGTGAAAGTACAATGTTCTTTCTCACCGTGAGTGAGACGGGAGCTCTTTTCTAGTTTGGATATTATTCTGCTTCTCTGCCTTCACTTTCCTGCCCCTCCCTCCAGCTTTCTCTAGCCAACATCTATCCTTTTAATTCTAAAGTACCATTCTTGCTGTGAAGTCTCTGCTGTGGCTCCTAATTTGGATTCCGTTTCCTTCCTCTGTGTTTCGGGCACCACCTGGACCTGTGTGATCATGGCCCTTACCATGGCTGGACTGTCACGGCCTCTCTGTTTGTCTCCACACACTACCTTAAATTCCAGGACGGACAGAACTGTGCTTGTCCTGCTTATCATTCTATACAAAGTGCAAAGGTACCCAGCACATATCGTACTCTCAATACAGACATCTTTTTTATTGATTTTTAGAGAGACAAAGAGAGAAGGAGAGAGAAAGAGAAACAACAATGAGAGAGAGAAACATCCATTGGCTGCCTCCTACAACCCAGGCATGTGCCCTGACCGGGAACTGAAAGAGCAACTTTTACAAATGAGTGAAGGAGTAACTATGCCTCCCGCAGTTTTCCCTGCAACTACTGTGATGCATGGAAAAGAGGGGCTTCATAAAAGTGAGACCTTTCTCTCCCTTATTAAGTAATCAGGGATATATGTGAAAAGAAATAGAAATTAACCCCTCAACAAAAAGGAAACTCATCAAAATAGACTCTTATTCATGAAGGCAAACGTCTGGCATGAGAGTTCATTCTCACTTTAGCCTTACCTCCCGAGAGCAGCCTTTGCTGCCAGGACCATTCCTCCTCCAGCCCCTCCCCTCATTAGCCGCCCGGCCTCCTGCTGAGCTTCGCTGCCCGGAGCCCTCCACCCCAGGGACCCCAGGGCTCGCCCTCTCGGAGAAATCCCCCTGGTCCGGGCCCGTCTTTACTCCTGCCTCAATCAAACCTTATTTCTTTCTACTCTCCTTTGCAAACACAACACTGGCTGATGTCCTAATGGATCCTAGTGGCCTAAGAAATTATTTTAGCATCGTAGGAGTTAAAATGCCTCAATTCAATTGAAAGATAACAGTAAATACTTTAGCAACTGTAACAAGTTACCGAGCTTTAAGATACCCTTCAAATAATCTCTAGCAAAGTATTTTCCCTAAGTGTATGAGAAGGCCCAGCCTGAGGTTTGACAAAGAAATATCACCACAATATTTTGAATTATATGCATGAAATACAATATTTGATCAAGAGGAGGGTAATCTAAAGAAAAAAGTTAAATTGATATTAACTCACTTCTCTTTCTCTATTGAGTAATTCGTAAATGAAATACAACAGGCAAACAGTTTCAAAGAACAAGAGAACAGAAGTGAGGGCTTTCATAAAGACAACTTTTCAAGCTGTAGAAAGCCTCAAGTGACGAATACTCAGGGAATCAGAAAGCACTATGGGATGACAGTGAAGGAAATGGAAAGGAAGGGTTTAAATGGCAGTCAAGGAGAAACAAGGGCGGCCCTGCCCGGTATGTCCAGTGGTTAGAGCGTCAGCCTGTGCACTGAGGGGTCTCGGGTTTAATTCCCTGTCAAGGGCACATACCTCGGTTTCAGGTTTGAACCCCGGCCTATGTTGGGGAGTGTTCAGGAGGCAACCCGTAGATATGTCCCTCTCACATCCATGTTTCTCTCTCTCTCCCCCTCCCTCTGTCCCTTCCACTCTCTTTAAAAAGCAATGGAAAAAAGATCCTAGGGTGAGAATTAACTAAAAAAGAAAAAAAACACAAGGAAACAAGGGCAGAATTGAATCTGAATTTGTAACCTAAGGAGAGCAAAAACCAATGAAAGTAGAGAGAAAATGGGCCCCGTGCTCATGAAACAGAAATGTTCACCCAGCGGGTGCATGTTACACGGGCCAGAGGGCAGACCAGGGCAAGCAGCAGGCGGGGTGAAGGAAACGCCCTCGTTAGGGAACAGAGAAAAGGGATTCCCAAGGTAGCACAGAATAAAGAAGATTTGACCTCAGACTCAGTGTGGGGTTGTGAAGAGTCTGATATTTTGAAAAATGGATAAGGTGAAATATTGACAAAGAATGTAGACATATGTCTGGAGCTAAAAATAAGATGAAGATGGAAAGAAAGATTTAGGAATTAAAGTGCCTTCTATTTTTATTATTGCTAATCTCATGTGCCTAAACGTCTACCTGCTTTCTGCATTTCTACCATTTTCCACGTCGAAGCTTCCTAAAAGCCATTTGATAGGTCGTTGTAGCTACTGCTTCGTTGGTTGTCTGTTCCACCTCATCTCCCACCACTTGCTGTCTCGACTGTCTTCCTTCTCCATGAGCTTCCTGAAAGGGGTGGGCTCGCTGCCCAAGGCTTTTTCTTGCGGCCTCTTACCCTGCCTAGCCGACCCAGTGAACGCTTGCTCGTCCTAACGGCTCCTCTGGCGTTGGCACCCATGAAGGCTTCTTTCCTGAGACTGTCTGGCTTCCTGCTCCCTCCTCCCTTCTGCTTCCCTCCTCCCTGTCCGATCAATCCCCGCGGCTCCCCTTCCACCCTGCTCTCGCCCCCTTCTCTTCACTCTACGAACCCTTCTTTGACCTTCTCACCAACTCCTGTCAAATAGATATCTAGGCTCCCTGAGGACTCTCACAACCCAGACCCCCCGATAAGATCCAAATCCATATTTGCAGCTCAAGGCACTTCCATCAAGATGAACTCCTGGGACCTCAGAATCAATGCCCAGACTAGCGTTCATTACCTCGCTGCCTCCCCCTGCCCCATACTGACTGGACCACTGGGCTCCTCTGTGGTGATTTTGGTGAATTTAGAGAAGACAAGTCTATTGTCCCATTGGAAAGAGCCTTTCCCAGCATGCTTTGTTTAGGCTGATCCAGCGCCCTCAACACATCACCTTGACATTATTCTGTGGGAGATAAAAGGCAGGGACTACCTGGTGGTGGAGGACCCCGGGGCAGGCCTGCCAGGTTCCCATCCACACCAGAGGACTCAGTCTGTCCTGAGCGGATTAGCATGAACACCACTGGGGCTGTTCGGGGAGGTGAGCCAGTTTTCTCCATTTCCTCACTGCCCCTTCACAGAAAAGATTCATAGGCATTTTCTCTAGGAATTTCCCTATATAGAAGTATTAGGCAGACAGCTACAAAGGTACAGTAAATTGCTTGCTGATCTTTTTTACACATTTTTAATTCTTTACTATTGCCCTTTCTTTGGTGATAGTTTAGGGGAACTTAAAAGTACAGAACAAATTAGATTAAAATCTGTATTTTAATCCTCAATTGCCAAATTTCTGAGTCTGTTAATTAAATAACTCGAATCAGGCCCTCCTTTACACATTTACTCCTCAATTATTGTGATTGTTTTCACTTTGAAATTCTGCTTCAACTGGAAATGAACCCCATAAAACAAAAAAATATTATGATGTGTTAATATTGACACAGGAAAGTATGAACCTTTCAAAGGATTTCCCCCTCTTTTACTGAACATACATGTAGGAGTTGAATACGGAGGGCTTATTCAATATTTCAGAGTTCAAATATTTAGATACTGAAGGAAATAATTCAAAAAATTATTCATATTTTTAAATTTTCCATTTTATTTGGTGAGTATAGACACAGTTTCAAATGACTTATGTGTCATTTCTTATTGCCTCAAAATTGAAATAAATAGCATAATCAAAGAACTTAGCAAGACAATAAAGCATTTCACTCTTATGAATGTGAAAATGTACATTCTTAGTGGTATCTGATTTCACTTCTTGGGTTTTGCACACGGTAGCTTCCATTCTAGGTGAGCAGAGCTCCACAAATGAGGAGTCCTGAAGACCCAGCCTCAGTTGCCACAAAACCAAGTAGCGAATGAAACCCTCGTGTCCCATATGCTATTTACAAACTTAGGATCAACTAGGGCTGAACCAGTGGTCCACAGAACAGCATGTTTAGTTACATGTGCCATACTGTAAATAAGCATGTATTTTAAAATGATAGTCTTGGCTTCAATTTACTTTCTTAAAACATTTCAAAGATAGAGAATTATTAGATTGGGATAGAAAAGACAGAACTACGGTCTAGGAAGAACTCTTCTGCTCTCCATATGTTCAGATATCAGTGGGTTTTTTGTTGTTGTTGTTTTTAAAGGGACAAAAATTTATTATGGAGATTTAAGGTGTCAGTATTGAGAACATAAGAACATATATGGGACTGGAAGCACATGATACTTAGGGTTGGTATGAGCTGTAATCAGAGTCACTTATAGGGCAGTAGATTTTCTTATCAAAACAAGAAGGTGGGGATCCTGCAAACATCTCATTGTTGGGTTCTCTTATAATTCTTGGGTATACTGCCCATGGGTCTCACCAAGTCAAGGTAATGGAATATAGAGAACATTGAATATACGCAGTGTTTGGTTAGAAAATCAGCACACAGTATACTAACAATATAACCCTTAACAAAAATATGTATGTATTCTGGGAATGGAACACCATTAGTAACTCCAAAGTCTTTAGGTGAAGCACATGGGCCTACAATGGAAGCCATAGAACTATACTCCTATCTCAGCACCACATCAAAAACCAAACAAATATACAAAAAACCCCAAAGGATGGGAGCACTACTGACACTCTAGAAACTACTTGAATGCTCTGGAATCCTGAACTATGGCTAGTCTCCAAACTCAAGTGCTGTTTCACACCTTTTGCTTTTTTCATGCTTTCCCCCCTGTCCCTTGAACATCAATACTTCTGTTTTTAACTTAACTCCTACTTATCCACCTAAGGTGAGTTCTCACCATCCTGCTTTGGAAACCTTGCCCGACTCCACAGGCTGGGTCAGGGGCTCTTCTCCACCCAGCAGCATTCCGCACATATCTGTAGAAACCGAAACACTTGAAAGCATTTGCCTGCTGCAAGTGACCTGAGGGCAAGAACGTGGGCACCCTTGCATCTTTTATCCCCTTGCTTTGGCACAGTGCCTGCTACTTCGTGGGCATCTGAAGAATGGCTATTGAACTAAACCAAAGAGCAGAATCAAACATTCCAGAATGTCTGAGGAAACGGGAGATGGCTAACACACCATAGAGCTGATCGTGTGCTATGATAAAATTGGAGTGACTTGCCTAAGAGTTTACCCCACGAATCTCGCCTCTGGGCTCTAATGTATGTTCCTTCTTTCCCACTGCATGTTTCTTCCCAACATCACCTTCTAAAACCTGACCCAGGCATCAAGGCCTCCATTAAATTCCTGTTTTCAATGAATTTATTTCTTATTTTCTAACTGGATATTATTCCTGGGACCTCAACCCAGAGATTTTGTCATTGTTCTTATGATATTCACCTTATTCAACTTTGGGACCTTACTACTTATACAGTATTTGTCTCCCAGCCGTTTTTCACTTTTGCACTGGTGATCACTAAGCTTTATACATGCCAAGTCCTCCTCGTTCCTAAATTGAATGCAATCAACCTGAGGTGAAAACAGTTTTTAATAATGATAGATCAGAAATAGATCATAAAGATCACCTTGCTGCGATCATGAGTTATAAAGGAAACAACTGTTTTCTTTTAAAACATTACAAGTTATGAGAAGATTGCACAAAATATATTTGCAGTATTTAAATGAAGTAAATTTACATAAGAAGAGAGAAACTAACTAAATAAAAACCTGGGAGTCCTGATTCAGATTCTACTATTTAAGGATTTACATTTTCGCATCACTGTTCATAGAGGCTTTATTTGTACTAGTCAGAAGCTGGAAACAACCCTGGTGTCCATCAACAGACGAATGCATAAGCAATAAATAAAAAGCAATACAAATGAGTAAAAATAAATATTGCAAACTAACCTGTCATGGCTAAAAGCTGATCTGGGGTTGCCTGGGAACAGGGAAGGCGTGGGCAGGGGCCATTACCATGGGGCAGGTGGAAACCCTGAGGGATCACGGAAATGCTCAAAATCTGGATTCTAGAGGTGGTTTAAAGGGTGTGACATATTATGTGAAAACTTATTAACTTGCACACTAAATAGTACAGTTTATTGTCGATTATACCTCAATAAAGCTGTTTTTAAAATTTCTCTAAGTAAAAAATGTGTGATTAATAATTTGATCTGGTTCTCTCATACATTTCTTGCGCATGGTGAGCTAATGCAAAAAAAATAAATGGCACTAAAAGCTTTAGGCTTGTTTTAAAGTCGGAATGAAGACTATTAATATTCACCCATTTTGAATATTAGAGCAGAATCTTCTACCTGGGAACAAATATGCATCAGGATGAACTATAATTCAGACTGCTCACTAACCATTTGATCCATCTGTGTGGATTTTTATATGCCCCGTCAAATTTGATATTTTTTTACTCATTTTGTAATTTTAAAAATAAAGCTATTAGAATTCTTACAGTTCATTTTCTCTCTTCCAAGAGAGTAAAGTATTGGGTTTCGATCACATTGAGAGAGGGTGCTGATAATGCCCGTCCTTCCACTGAGAACCAGGTGTCCCACCCTTGTAGCCCGGGGGTGGGGTGGGGGGGGAAGCTTGCCAGCATTTTAGGAAGAGCTAGAGTTTAGAGCGGCTTCTATACCTAGTGACAGGAGTCTGCTCCCTCCCTTGGCTTCTCCTAGGATTTGCCACGTGACAAGACATTCCCATCCAAACCACAAAATATTTATTGACTATAAGTAAATGGTATTTCTATGTCCTTAAAGATGGGCTAAAAGTCCCACCAAACCATGCCTGTAAAGATTACTTCTGTGAAATCAGACATGGCCCATGTGTGCGTTGAGCCCCCAGCTCTATGTGAGGTAAGAGGCCCTCAGTCAAGGCAAATGCGAGAGATGTTTTCCTGAGCCAGAGACCACAAGAGGTCAGATGAGGGACTGTTCGGAGAGAAGGTTCCCGAAAACCGGGCAGTAAGGCCCCCTGGGAAGGGAAGGGGAAACGTAGCGTCCGCTCATTCTCCAGTCATGAGTCCACCCTGTCACCAGGAGGCTGAGCTCCGTCCCCTGGCTGCCTGAGTTTTTAAGGTTCCCAGGTCAGGGGAGACCTAAGTGGGAATGAGGCACCCACCTTACTCTTCGGCCAGTTCCTCCTGCCTCTGAAGGAACACCGCACAGTCCCCCTTCTTTGCCCTTCTTCCCAAAGAACCTTGTCTTTTTTTTGGCAAAACTCAGTTCCCCTGCTCAAAAAGAATAGGTGTAAAGGTTGGGAAGGTGGGATGCGTGACTTGTGAGACTGTATGGGGCTTCGTTTTTCTCGCCCATGCTTTTGCCAGGCCTTTGCCGGCAGCACTGAAGAGTGCGGCTCTGCCTGACGCCCTGCCCCTTCCTCCCCGTTTAGTGATCTCCCTTCCCCCTTTCTCCCAGGTGACCTCTGGACCACACGGGATGGCTTGTAATAAAACATTTTAGGGTTGAAGGAACATTGAAAGTCACCCATTACCAACACTGGACAGGTTATCCTGAAACCCTAGGCAAAGGGGGACAACCGGACTACACTGCAGCGCTGTCGTAGCTAATCGTGTAAATATTATGGCAATAACCGATGGGAGAAGATTCAAGGAGGTTCTTAAGGTCTTTTTCTGTTCCCCCAGGTGGGGATTCACTGAAGATAACATTTCATTCGATATTTCAGGTAAGAGGAAGGAAGAGGGGAGAAGAGAGAATGGTACCATGGCACAGGATGGAGAGCTGCTGCGGTTTCTCTGAGGAGGCGAGACCAGTATTTTCTCCTATGCATAAGCCTTGGCCCCACTCATTATCAAGAAAAACAACTTTCTAGATGGTGGCAGGAGAGTGATGTAGAAAAAAGCAAGGATTTAAGTAGCAAGAATGTTATTCTTCTAAATTGGAACCTAACCTGCAAAATCACAATGATATGTGCCAAGGGACCATTTGTGACCAGTGATTGGAATGCCACTACGTATTTCTTTGCAAAGATACACTCTTGCATAATTAGCTCTCAATAATCATGAAAGCATGCCTCAGTGCAATCAGGGATCATTTATTTTTCTATGATGTTCATATGAAAATAAGTTATGCTTTATTTAATCACATACACACCAGCTACTCTTCATTTCCAACAGTGTCAATGTTTTTAGTGGTAATAATTAAATATATTAAACTATATTTTGACCACATACTACTATATCTGTTTGTTGTTGCTACTACTTTTAACTTTAAAAAGTTTATATTACTTTTCATTTTCATCATGTTACAATCATGGTATTAATAATAAACAAATGAAAAAGCACTATGAGACTTCTTCAAGTCAGAGAGTTAGGGACTAGCTAGTTATCTGTGAGGCTATATCTGGGGCACATGTGTCCAGGCCTACATCTGGGCTCTCTTTAGCTCAAAAACGTACTTCCAGTAGACTACACCCTTTTGTGAGCTCATTTAGGTCCTGCTGATGATCTGCATAAAAATGATTGCAAATGGAATATGTCTGTTACTTTCCTCATCAGTTTGCCACGTGTCCTGTCCCTACAAGCTCTTCTCAGAAGACAAGAGCCACATGTGTAGCTCTGTCATGTCGATCGCTCGATAAACATTTCCCAAGTGAAATAAATGTTAAACCCCACATACAATTTTAAAATCATCCCTGTGCAGATATTCTGAGTCCATCTAAGATTTTCTTCTGATCTAGAAAGTGTTATGAAAAGAACAAGGAAATAATATTTTCCCTTTTAGGAAGCATTAAAGATGTCTTCTTTAATTGTTACACTAAAGATTCTCTAACCAACAACATATGCTTGTAATAATTTTTGTCTTGCAGAAATATGAATGTTTTCTAACGGGAGGCATTTAAAATTCCTTAGTTGAAGACGGATTCAAAAAAAAAGGCCTCTTTTGGATTCATCTTAACATCTCTATCAGGTGGTTTGTTTTCCCAAAAGTCTTTTTTTTTCATTTTTTTTTATTGTTCAAAATATTACAAATGTCTCCTTTTTTCCCCATTGACCCCTTCCACCCCGCCCCCTCCCCCTCCCCAGTCCCTCTCCCCACCATTGTCCGTGTCCTTGGGTTGTGCATACATGCATATAAATTCTTTGGTTACTCTCTCCCCCTCCACCCACCCGCCCTCCTCCATCCCTCTGACATTCGTCAGTCTGTTCCATGCTTCTATGTCACTGAATTTATTCTGTTCATCAGTTTATTATGTTCCTTAGATTCCATATATAAGTGAGATCATGTGATGTTTGTCTTTCTCTGCCTGGATTATTTCACTTAGCATAATATTCTCCAGGTCCCTCCATGCTGTCCCAAAGGGTATGAGATCCTTCTTCTTTACAGCTACATAGTGTTCTGTGGTGTGAATGTCCCACAGCTTTTTTACCCACTCATTTCTAAAAGTCTTTTACTCTGTCCTTTGCATTCATTAAGAGCTTATGTCCAACCTATAATTATTTTCTGCTTTTTAGAATGACTCATGGTTAATTATTCAAAGTGATTGTCTTCAAAATCAAATCCATTTCTTGTCATAACATTAAAAAAAAAAGATACAAATAAGATATTATCAGAATACAAACCTGTCAGAAGGGAATATTTTTAAAATTTTCTTTAAGTAGCATTAAAATCTTTATCAGTAAAGGCCCCATGGTTCCCTGCTTCGGTGAATGTGGACTAGAGAAGGGCAACTGAACCATGAAGTGATGACTACCAATGTTTTTGATAATTACTAAAGATGAGTTACATTAACTATATAGGAATAAGTTATTTACTATATTCTTAAAGAAGAGTTGCAGAGCAATTATACCTAACAATGGACAAGGGCAGACAGTAAACATGTTAGCTTGGTTCCCTGGGTGTCCAAAGATGTACTTTGAAGATGCATGCTTCTTTGTGGACTCTCATTTGAGCCCTGCCGATGACTAAATCTCCCTTTCCCAGGAATGCCCCAGTCCCACTCTGTCCCTGCAAGAGGCAGTTCTTTTCCTTGTTATCTCCTAGAGAGGCCCTGGATTTTCCTCTCTCTCTACGCTAGAATCTGCCCCTTTAGCCCACTGTCACCTCACTCCATTTTGTTCAACTCTAATTACTGTATGAGACCCAACTGTATTTCTGAGAGGGTGAGGTTCTCCTCTGCCTAAATTTTTCTTAGTCAACAGCCTTAATATACATGTGCTATGCACATGGTCAAATTTTCTACATACGTTTATTGAGTGCCCTCAGTGTGTGAAGCTTTAAAGTTGTGCCATCTCCTAAATGAAGAAAGCTGAACACACCAATTGTGTGTGACATAAACAGTTCTATTATATTCAGACAGGGAGAATAACATTATAGATGCATAAATGTAAGTATAAGAAAAATATCTTTAGAAATGGCAGCTACTTCTGGGATTCAGAAGACAAGAAGAGAAAATTATAAACCTGGCAAATGCTGAAATTATCACTAGAGGAAAGCAAACTGCTTCCACTTGGGCCAGGACTGATTGCTGTCTTGTTCATTTTCGCTAAAGCTGTTCAACTCAGTTTGTTCCCCCCTCCCCTGCCCCAGTGGAAATATAGGTTAACTTTTATAATAAAAATTAATTTAAAAAAAGTTTTTCTCAAACATCTTAATTTTTAGAATAGTCATGACAGAAACTAGAAGGGAAAATAACCCAGCTAGATGATAAGTGACCTTATAAAGTCTGACAGTCACAGTCATGCTTGCTAAATAGTCCATGTGTCCCTTTTCATTATGATGGAGGCATGTGACTAGTGCATGCCTATGGACTGCAAGCAGGTTTACCACGTCAAAGCACCTGGCTCCCGGCGGCAAGGGGCCCTCCAGTGGACTCTCCCATGGCTGTGTGCTAACACGGCAGACGCGAAAGTGCAGGCGGCCTTGGTCACTCAGTCACCGCACGGAGAATACTGTTCTGGAGAGTTGTCTGGGCTCACAGTGACTTTGCTTTCAACACAGAAGTCACAGCGTTACCCTGCGCTGCATGTGGCAGCACAGGGCCTCGCGGTGCAGCTCTGTGCTGTATGACATTGTTCCAGATGGGCCCATGTCTCATCTGAATGCCAGGATAAGCTTACACAGGCGGCACAGGGTGTTTCCTTAAACACCTCTCGCCGCAAGTGCAGAACTTCCTTTCTGTGTTTGCAGAAGTAATTCCATATCCTTCATATTTGGGAAACAGTGTGAAAGACTGCATACTGTTTATTAATTAGGGGAGCTGTTTCTTTTCAAAGCTAATCAAATAATTTTTAAAAAGCATTTCTATTACTTTGCTTTCTGTAGTTCACTGGGTACACAAGAAAGCAGGAAGGCTGATGGTAATAACAGAATTAAAAAAAATCTATCTGGAAAAATGCTTTGCTATACAACTCTGAAAATGGTTGTTGATTTGGGGGTTGTGTTTTCTATTTATATATAAAAAATATTAGTATTTTAATCATTACCTATCTAGATGATGTTCAGAGATCTTAAGGATTTTTATCATGGCATTATTTAAATAAAATGTTAGAGACCAGGTAAAGGTTAAATTACAGATTATTCACATACGTGGGACATCCATTCCATGAAGTATTTTGTAGTCAGTTAACATGATAATATAGGGCATTAGCTCTCAGAAGGGGTATGATAACACTCATTGACCTGGCTGGAAATGGAGCTGCAGCTAACATGCTGGGAGCTGTATCTGGAAAACCATCTTAACTATGCCACAGCCTGCTTCTCAAAATTTGAGTACATCTTTTGAACAGGTGAACATGTGAGTTGCTTCAGGGGAAAAAATAGAGAACTATGACAAAAAGAATATTTAATGATAAAACAAGTAATAAAGAATAACTAAAGACAAGAAAATGAGCTGGGCCGCCAACTAATAGCTAATGGCAGCTACATAAAATTGCAGGGATTAACTTAAGAAGGTGTGTCAGTGTTAGACAGATGGTCCAAGAAACTTCACACGAGGAGAAATAGTGAGCGTGAGTGGTCTGTTTGGAGAGCAGGGACCTGTCTAACGTGTTTCACATATACCTTTTTTGAGGCCACATTTTCTTTCTTAAATGTAATTCCAGTTGTTGGTCATGGAATTTGCTTTGCTTTTCTCTCTTTGTTACTTTAAGGAAATTAAGGTCCGCTGATATATTTTTACTCTCCACATTTGAATCTAAAGCAGAACAATTCCCACAAGGGCTCTTGTGGAACTTCGTTTTGGTTATGCTTTAATAAAGTCTTCCTTGTATTGACTTCTGCGGTGGCATGGCATTCCCTAACTGATAAACTCCTTGGGTTTACTTTTTTATGGAGAGATTTTAATTTAATATGATAGATTCAACTGTTGTTTTTCAGGTTTTATATGCATGCCTGGAAGCCTTTTAATAACTTGCAATAACAAACAAAATGAATGTGACTTTTAGGGCAGACACTCTTGTAATTGATATTTTTACCAACTGAGGGTGTTTATTTATTTTGCCAAAAAATAAAGTGCATTCTTTCCATCCCTGGGGAATAAAGAGTAATGGAATTTCAATTTAATAAAAAGTTGTGAGAGATTCCATAGTTGCAACAACAAAAAAATCATACAGATATATTTCTTGCTTTAGACCTGATCCTGGCATAACTCACAGAAAGGAAAATATTTTTTCCCTTTTTAATAAATTAATTTGCCTTTCTGTGTAAAGCAGTTAGGGATCAAGGTGTGACAGAATATTTTAAAATATATTGACAGGTAATAGGTAAGGTTTGTATAGAATAAAATGCTATATAGAATAATTCTATTTTATATTAAATGAGTTTTATATATTTATTTATTTTCATTATATTAATACATTATATATACATTATTTATATATAAATTATTTATATATTTATAAAAAATAATTCTATTATTTTAAATTTCAAAATTATGTATTTTTAATACTGAGGAATGGGATTTTGGACACAGAAGTGATTTTGATAAATGGCAGAATTTTGCCTAAGACCAAGTAGAGGCAAGAACAAGGAACATAAGAATAGGGAATCTATAAATTAGCATGTTATGATTTTTCTCTTTCATAGCCTTTAAGAACAGCTTTGAAAAGATCCAATGTCTTAAGCAGATTGAACTTATTTCTACTATATTTAAGTAGTATATACTATAACTCATATTGACATGGTTCCCTGGGAAATACTGGAATTCTTGTATATACTTAACAGTGTTTTTGGATGATAAACAGTAATAGAAATTTGAGATGGAAATGGCCTTTTCAAGGGAAGGGGTCACACCTATGAAAACCCAGGTATTTAAGTTTGTCTTTCATTTCTTGATACTGAGCTTCTTCAAGTGTTTGTGCATTAGTCAGTTTGACACCTCAAGGATCCCTAATTTTTATGAAGATGTCAGCATGCTGGTAACATTTTTTTTGAAGGACCTGTTTTTAAAAAACAGTCTCTACTTGCCCAAGATTGAATATAACTTTTCCCAGTAGTTACAGTGCTGATAAAATAGCTGTTCCAAGAGTTGGGGGGAGCGTGTTCAGGGAAAGAGGGGAGCAGGAGAAGAGGCTGTGGTGGGGTGTGCGTGGGGTATGTTTGAGGAGAAGGCTAGCAAGGAGGACATGGGAAGCGAGCAGGGACAGGTGGGAGGGAAGCCCCATCACACTGGGCCTCGCAGGAGTGGGCAGTTTTCCCAAGTGTGCTGGAAAGTCATGGAGGGGTTTTAAGATGAGAGTGACAGGACCTGATCAATTTTTAAATGGTCACTCTGGTTGCTGACGGAGAGATGATGCAGGAGGTAGGGAGCCCTCCAGGACACTCCAGGACATTCCCATCTTCCTCTGACCTCCCTGGAACTTCGCCCTCCCTGACTTGGCTTTTGAGTACATGGAATCTCGCACTGTTCCACTGCAGTTGTGTAGCACACAACTTGAACACTCTTTGATGGACTCCATATCTTGGTCTCTGTGTCTTACCACTCTTTTGTGCTCTCCAGAGCACTTAGCAAAATGCTTTGCACATAATCAGTACACAACAGATCGTATAGCAATTGTTGTGGAGCCCCGTTATATAGACTACCCATCACAGCAAAACGGAATGAACTTGAGACCTCCAGAGGTGGATGTCCCAAGTAGGAAGTGGCCTTGCAGATTAGCTCATCCTGCAATGACGAGCAGTCAGTCCTGGGCCTCGAGCCCCCGCATTCACTGAACCTCATTCCACGCTGGCATCTAATAGAGCTCATCAATGAGCTGGCGCATACTAAAAGCTTGTTGAAATCATCAAATGCTAACTTAAGATTAGTGCATGTTGTTATATGCAGATTTACCCTCAAGAGAAAAGAACAGTAAATAAAATCTGCAGTCTAGTTACTGATATGCACACTGTAGTATTTAGGGACAAGTCCCTGATGGCTGCAACTGACTGAAATGCATCAAACATGCACTGATGGATGGGTAGGAACAGGACAGACATGTGAAAGGGCACATAAAGGAACCAGCAGGGGCAAAGTAACAGAGCTGAGTGTTTGTTTTACAATTATTTAAAGTTTTCTAAATGTTTGAAATTTAATAATAAAATATGGTGAAAAGTTAGCTGAAAATGAAAACTGAAAAAGCCAAGAACCATATGATTTCACTCACATGTGGGATGTAAAACTGAAAGCAACACATGATCAAATAAGACAAACATACAAATGAAAACTCAGCAACAGATTAAGAGTATGGCAGCCACCAGAAAGAAAAGGGGGTGGGGGAGGCAGTAAGGGCAAAGGGGTCATATGTTGACAAAAGGAGATTTGACTTTGGCTGCTAAACACAAAATGCAATATACAGATGATGTTACTATATAATTATACACTTGAAACCTATATAATTTTATTAACCAATATCACCCCAATAAATTTAATTAAGTGATTTAAAAATGATAACTTAAAAAACCATATTGATAAAATGTTTAAGTTTATAATCATTGAACTTTCAGTTTTATGTATCTGAGCTTTCAGGAACTCTGCTAACCTTTACATAGAATACAGATTTTGTCTATTAACTAATGACTTTGAAAAGTCCCCCAGGAAGTAGTGTAATCAATTCAACTTCCTATTAGCTTCATGAGTTAAGAGTTTCGGGTATATTTACCTATATTTTCTAAATATTGGTTATCTTTCTGATATTTTCTTATCTATAAAATTCAGAAAATAAGATTAAAACATTAAATCATTATCAAAATTTAGTGTTTTGTAATGCTTAATGATAGTTGATCAAAATAATTACATATTACTTACAGGTCAGTATACTATTGCATTAGCAATCATGAGTTACAGCAAAAAAGTACAATCAACAGAACACAGCAGTCGTCTCCCCCTCTCTCCTATCACCCACTTCCCTATCTCTCCTGTCTCCCTCTCTACTCTCCCCCTTCCCCATTTCTTTTTTTCTGATGCAGAGAATCTGCAAAGCTTAGGTAAGCACGGCATTTAAGTGGACGGGGAAATGATCAACATTAGTGCAAAATTTAAAATCTATAACTAGATTTCTCTTTTTTTTTAGTATGAAATCTTTAAGAACCTGAAGCATTATTGTGCTACTATATACCATAAATAAAGATGAACAATTTTTCTCAATTTGCACAACTTTTGGTCTCCACTTTTCTCATCATTTAAGTTCTAGATGGTTTATTTTAACGTATTGCTTTGTGAATGATTTAAATGGAAAAAATTGTTCTTTAGCTTTTCTTTTAAAACAACAGAATGCACATTCTCACACAATCGTTTTCTCCCTCTAGGAAAAATGAATGGAATATCTATCTGAAGTATACTTTCAGCCTTCAGTTTGTATCGCTGACGATCGATATCTTGGAAGGAGATTTGGAGTGGCAGCACAAAAATATTTCTGCTTCAGCTGGGCCAATTTGTGGAAAACGTTTGAAGCCAGTGGACGCTTTAAGTTTGTAAAAGGCCTGCCCAGGTGTCAATAAATATGAGAAACGGGCTCAGGGTTGTGTGTGAATGAATAGGTTGCATACATTTTAAGGCACTCTTATAGGAACACATTGAGGTATCTGGCATTCTTAAAATCGAGCATATGTCATATCAACATTCCTAGTACAAAGTATTTTGTTACTGTTTCCGCACTCTAAATAGCCCCGTGCAAAGGCACATCACTGAACCAAAACATATGGAGGTGACTATTCCATTATGCTGAGCTATGCTGCAATATCAATTTGCTACTGTCTTACTCACCTTTTTCTGTACATTTGCCAATGGAAATTTCTGCTCTACAAATTATACTGCAGCAAAGAAAGAAGTAAATACTGAGGTGGATTCCATTTCTCAAGACATATCAATATGAACCAGTGCTATTGTCTGTTCCCGTGACTGCTGAATCAATACAACAGATGCACCTACGCCTTAAGGAAGCAGTAACTCTTTAAATTGCCCTTTATATTTACAATTACTTAATTACTTTATTTTGCCAAAAATAAAGGTCACTAAAATCATCTTGGAGCTTGACTTAAATTTCAGAAGTAGCCTGCACATTGTACAGTCTAACTGTGTTCCATTTAACACATTTAATAGATGTAAAAGCTCACAAGTGATGATATAAAGGATAATTTACGCTTGCAATGCATTTTTGTCCAATTAATAGATTGCCTGTGTGTTGCATATTTTGCATGACAAAAGAGCAGAATATTAAACTGCCATTCATAATGAAAATGCACTTTGCAAATTAAAAGTGCAGAAACAGAAATTTTTCACCCTGTTTAGGAAATAAACAGTCCTTAACCAATTAAACTGCATTGTAATAATTCTATGATTTATTGCAAGTTGTTTAACTTTCAAAACTCGGCTAACCCATATTAAGGTCACAATCCATCATGTCTTGCTTGGAAAGCCAGCAAATAATGGCTGTTGTATTAGCTGCTTTTGATGATAGTATGAAAGAAGTATTAGCACTTGTCAACAAAACTGCTTACAACATAACATTAGCATGCATGGGCTGCTGTACCTATTTATTATTCTGGCAGCTTCACACATATTGTTACAAGCTTATAAAACATTTTGTCGGGTGGAAACCGAATGTACACTGTTTGGTTTTCTGATAGACTGGCAGCATAAATGTCTGGGCTGACTTAGTTTAGTTTAAGTGTAAATAGAGACACAAATTCTTCAACCTGTTCTCTTATTGATACTGAAAAGTGCTGAATTATTCAGCATCCAACTCTTCTGTTTGTGTCTATCACAGTTATCAATTACCCATCAGTCTACTTGTCAAAACAGAATGGATTAATCTGGCTGAAAATAAGACAAATAAATGGATACTATAACAGGGGTGCGGGGTTGCCAGACTGTCAAAGGGAAATCCAGGCAGTGACATTTGCCGTCAAAAATGGGATCTCTGGCTTAAGTGAGCAAATGATTCCCCTTTGCGAGCCAAGAATGCACTTAGCTCAACGTAAGTAAATTAATCTGCCTTCACTGACTGCTAATGCATTAGCACTGAGGTAATAGTTCGATGGATGAAATTCCTTCATGTTTAAATAATTTTGGTCATCGTTATTGTTTCTCACAGGAAATGCACATACATCCAGATACTTTATCTTGGTAAAGAGAGGTCTGCCTGGTAAATAAATGGACCCATTTAACAATGAAGTTAATGCTGATAGTTTTGTGCTACTTCATAGCTCTCAGCTGATGTGATACCAAGTAACTCTTTGCACAGATGGCCGGTGGAACCCATCCAACATCTGCAGAGTCCATCCCTGTTTTCTGTCCCAACCATTTTATTTGGAAATCTTGTTTGGCAAACTTCCTGAGACTCTGCCTCGCTGTTCAAAGTACATATTTCCAATCTATCTCATTTGGCCCTTCTATAAAAAAAAGAGCCAGCAAAGTGCTTTCTTATTTGGCACAAAAAATTACAGCCACAGACTGAAGCAAGTTTTGGGTTCCTGGCCAAAAAATTACAAGAATTTTATCTAAGATGCTTCCATACTGGACTGTTTTATAGTCATCATTAACATCTGAAGCCTTCACATCAAGACAGGATCAAAGCCCCCAGATCCGTATCTGCTGGTAGCTTAACTTTGCCAAAAGTTCCCTCTTGTTCTTGTTTTCCTAGACATTTGTCCTAACTACTGTGGACACGGCTCTTGTTGAGACTATGAGATGCTGAGTTATTTAAGGAGAACTACCTGCTAGAACATGGCTCTCTCCACTTGATGATGAATGAACAGATTACTTTTGAATGAATCACCATCTAGTCTTTTTCCAGTAGTTCATGTAAAGGATTTAAAGCATTTAAAAACCTAAACCAAAAGCCTTCCTATATTTGGGGAGTTCAAAAGCGGTCACACTAATAATTAAATTCCAGGTACAACCTTTACAATTCTCCTAAAGACGTTGACAGACTGGAAATTTCGGTCTCACATTCCCAGAACATTGCCTCAAACTTCTCCTCAATGTAAATCAGCTTCCCAGAACTTCAACATTAAAAGGAAATGCTCTAATTGGCCTGGTCACAGCTCCTCTCTGCTAAATCTCATTCTCTTGGTATATAATCCCAAGACATTGGAAGGCAGCTATCTAAAATGTGCAAATACAACCTTCTCTGGGAAAGAAGCAATATTTTTGTTACCAATTTCTCTCTCTCTCTCTCTCTCTCTCTTCACATAAATAACTCACTTATATGTAAAGGCAACATTGTACAAAATTAGCAATGGCCTAAAAGTGTTTTCAAATTTTTAATTTCTTTTCCTAAACTTAATTATTTGCTATACTAACAACTACGCTGACTGACAGGTGTGGATGATGACCTTATTTCCAAAACCCAGACACCATTTTCCATTCTTTGAGGAGCAGTTCAAAATATATGCCTTTGGTTACAGATCCAGCTTGTGCAAGTCCAAACATGCTCTCTCGCTGGCTCCCTGTTACCCAGATCCCAATCAGTTGCTAAGTCCTGCAAGTCTGCATTTACAGTGTCTCTCCTGTTATTCTCTCTTCAGTTGCAACTGTCACCATGTTTCTGCAGCCCCTGCCAATTCATTCATACTGTCTTGCATGTACCAATTCATTCATTCAACAATTTTTTTAAAATATGTTTTTATTAATTTGAGAGAGAGGAAGGGAGAGGGAGAGAGAGATAGAGACATCAATGGTGAGAGAGAGTCATTGATCGGCTGCCTCCTGCATCCCCCCGCCCCTGACTGGGGATCGAGCCCACAGCCTGGGCATGTGCCCTGACCGGGAACTGAACCGTGACATCCTGGTTCACAAGGTTGACATTCAGCCACTGAGCCTCGCCGACCGGGCAGCCATTCAACACTTTTTTGAGTGCCTAACGTGAGTGGTCTCTCTGCCTCTAGTCTTTCTAGCACCCCTTCCACTCTGGTCTTCTTCCATCCTATGCATCTCTTAATTATCAATTCTAATGCAACCTCTTTGTACATTTTTCTTATTCCCTCACTCACATGTGATTTCTTACTTTGAATCTTTTTAGCATTTTTCTATTTCCCTTATCACACTACAGGAGAAACCCTGTCTCTGCCACTCACTTGCTACGTGACTATGGGCAAGTTATATAACCAACTGAAGCCTCAGTTCCTCCTTAAAAATTGGGAATGTTATTACTGCATAGGGGGTAAGGTTAAATGATATAGTGCACATAAAATACATAGAATGTATGCACCCATTTAACATCCCTCATCAAATAATCAATTCTTTAAGAGTAATATACATGCTAATCTCAGTATTTGTAAACTTAACTAAGTGGTTTGTCATGAAACCTGCAGAAGCCAAAATGTACTAGTGGTTCAGAGCTGATTAACATTGGAAATTATCTTTCAAAGGAAACACTGCATTCTTTTCCCCTTCATATATAAGAAAATTGAAGGCCAAAGGCTTAGTCCCTTGGTGAAGAATAAAATGCAGAGAAGTGGAGCTACCATGCACATGGCTTGCCTTCCAATTTTTGAATTCTGGAATTATATAGCAAGATAGTGAGGCAGTGTTTTGCAAGATATCTAATGAAAATTTCCTCTAGATCAATCACAATTATTATGTCAAAATAAGTCTCAACCGAAATTACCTCCAAATTTTTAAGAAATCCCTTGGCAAACATTTGTTCTGGTTGTGTGTATCCAGACTTCGGTTGAGAAATAAGTCATCTAAAACTGCAGCTTGCTTTAAGCAGTTTCTGAGTAGAGAAATCACAAAGAAATATAGAATCTCTAGGTTTAAAAGGGAAGCCAATTTGAACCTGTTTTTTGTTTCCTTTTTTGAGGATAGTCTAAACTGTTCAACATAGGCTGTTCCTGGACAAGTCTGTTTCTAGCTACAAATATTTTCACCTCTCCAGGGGGACAATCAAACCTTCTGAGTCCGAGTTAGCAAGCAGGGGTTAAACTACCTCTGTGGGCAGGATACAGAGACAGAGGGGATTCAAAACTTTACGTAACGAAATGACACTCTTTCAGGCATAATGGTGAAGACAATCTCATGAACTCATCTTTCAGTATAAAAGAGGTCTGAAGAAACCATGATTCTTCTGGAGGCTGGAGAGTCAGGGAATAGTTTACTCCTTTCTCTTTAAACTCTTATTAGAAGGCTGCTGACTCAGCAGTTTCCCAAGTTAACTAGTCCTTGAAAACGGTTTAAATGTGACCCCCAACTCTACACGACACAGGTTCATAATCAGCCTTCTGTTTGGAAAGCCAAGCTTTACAGAAACTCAGTGAGTAATGTCATAATAACGGTACTTCAGTTCAACAATGAGATTTTCTTCCATATATATAAAAACAGAGCCTGGGAACAATTTTCAGGGGCATTTTATTGTTTTGATGGGACAATAAAATATGAGGTGATCATAATAAAAGGGAGCTACCTTTTCTCCTGCTGTCAGGAAGAAGCACAGCAAAATCTTTTGCCAAGTGACAAAGTGGACAAGAGCTTCTCTCTTGCATAAAAGTGTCCCGTCCTTAGAAGTGGGGTTCCCGGAGCAATAGTTTCTACCACATGTGAGAGAGGTCAAAAGTATATCTTTGGTCGCAGAGCATGAGCACTGACAAGCTTACTATATAGCAACCCAAATCTCTTCCTCTACACCTTCACCCTGGCTCTCAATACACTTGAGCTGGGTTTAATACACTTGAGCTGGGTTTGAGGCGGAGGGTTGGGGCAGGTGGGATGCATATAATAAGCAAATAAAACTTCACAGGAATTCTCTTAAAGATTAAAACTGTTCTGTACTTATTACTTTGTCTATTTTTACAGTAATTGTCCCCTTTGTTCATAAACTATTCCGGTAGAACTTTCCCAATATAACAACCACTCTGCTATAACACATGTGTATAGCAGATGTTAGTTATCTCATATAATCCCCATACCTGTTCTGTGAGTGAGGTATTAATGTGTTTATATCTGAGCAAAACTCAGGTGCAGAGAGGTTGAGTGACTTGCCCAAGGCCATACGGTTAGCAACTAGCAAAGCCAAGATTCACACCCCAAATTCTATGACACCATGGTCCATGCTCCTGCTGCACAGTATCACACTGCCTTGACTGGGTAAGGCTGGCTGTAGAATGAAGGTGTCACTTATTCTAAGAAGTAGCAGAAATTACAGTTGGAAAGGAAGGTGGAAGATATTTGATCATTTCCTTGTTTATATTTCTACTTCTAAACCTCTTTGATTTTCCTCCCTTCTCCATTTTCCCCATCGAATAAATAAGAAGATTGCTTCTAGAAGGACAAACTTGTGGCAAATGTGTGCAGTTTGCTTCTTCGTGGAATATCGAGGAAGCTCCCGATAGCCTCTGATTCAAAAACACCTTCCATTCACCTGCCATAACCATGGAAACTCCCAACATTAGAGTCACTCCTTTGGATTAAGTGAAAACTCTGTCTCTAAAAGCTGTCTTTGAACATAGCAGTTTATCACATTATTTACATCTTTTCTCACAATTTATGTGCCCAATGTAATCAATCACAGAACACACAACTTTTGGTTGGTAATAAAGCAGCATGAAAGGTTTAAACAAGCCCTTTGTAGCCAGAGAGTAGAACACGTTCTTAGGGAATGGAAAAGTGAAAGGCGTAGAACACAGGAAGGGGCACTGTGCTCTGTGGAAAGTAATCTTGAAGTATATCAGCCATTTATTTAGGGTTGCACGAGTCTAGGGGAAAATGAGGCATGTGCAGACTTTGAAATAGGTTTAATTTCAGCTTAGATGTCAGGAAGCCTTCCCTGACTCCCCAAGGCCAGATTACAAATTCCTGCTCTAAACATTTGTAAATACTTGTACTTCCCCTTATCATAGCACATCTTATTTTGCTACCATTGTCTGTCTGATTCCATCACTAGACCATAAGTTCCTTGAGAGCATTCGTTCATTCATTCATTCATTCATTGGAGAAATATATCTAGTGCCAGAGTAAAGTTCAGGAGGAAAACTATATAGATTACAATATCCAAATGATTGGATGTTTTCTCACTTTTAAAATTTGGAGGCCCTGTGCAGCTTGAGCATAGGAAAGTAATTCAAGCACAATCTTCTAACTCAGGGTTCTGGAATTGAGTAGATAATATATAATCACCTATCAGCAGAAGGCCGTGGACAGTTAGTGGGAAAATAAAGAGGTGAATAATGAATATATTTAAGAAATGGTTAGGTGTTTTTTTTCCCTATGTTCATAGCAGCACAGTTTACAATAGCTAAGATGTGGAAACAGCCCAAGTGCCCATCAGTAGATGAGTGGATGAAAAAGCTGTGGCACATTTACACCATGGAATACTATGCAGCTGTAAAGAGGAAGGATCTCATACCCTTTGGGAGAGTACGGATGGATCTGGAAAATATTATGCTAAGAGAAATAAGCCAGGCAGAGAAAGACAAACATCACACGGTCTCACTTATATGTGGAATCTAAAGAACTTAATAAACTGATGAACAGAATAGATTCACTGACATGGAAGCATGGATCAGACTGACAAATATCAGAGGGATGGAGGAGGGAAGGTGGGTGGAGGGGGAGAGATTAACCAAAGAACTTATATGCATATATGCACAACCCAAGGACACAGACAATGGTGGGGAGAGGGACTGGGGAGGGGGAGGGGTGGAAGGGGTCAATGGGGAGAAAAAGGGACATCTGTAATATTTTGAACAACAACAACAAAAATTAAAAGAAAAATGTCTTTGAGGTAAGACTAAAACTTCTTAGAAGTTTTTCATTTTTGTTGTGTTACTAAGAAATTACTTCATAATCCCACTACTGACTCAAAAAGGTGTAGTTAGGTTCAAAACGTTCAAAGTGTAGGAGATTTTGGGCAACCAAAGAAAACAATAAAATGCAGAAATGGAACATGCAAGAGGAAGAACCATATACTAATGGATTTTATTGTATTCTAAAATGCAAAAGAATACCCGATATGAAGCAACTTGACAATGATTATTTAGAACCAATAACCAAAAGAAAAGTTAAGAAGCAAACAACAAAAGCACCTCATACGGAAGAGGCTTTTGAGAATTTGTCAGCTTGAATGATAAAATCACCTCTTTGTGCTGATCAGAGAAATCCTGATATGACATAGACCTCTGCTGCCCAGATTCTGTCACATGACCCTATAATGTCATTGCACTTAGTGCTCATCGGGTAATCATCATAACCATCAACAAATGCAAGTGGATTTGCTCAGAAGAAAGGTCATCAGTAAATAACAACACGTCGACCAAAGCCCTGTCACCTGTTGCAACTCTGAACTATGACATGGACCTAGGCCACTCACATAGTAAATCCTGGCAACTCACCACTTGCTATAATGCAGAATGTAGCAGAAAGTGGGTGTCAAGACACAGACCCACTATTGGGGGAGGGGAGCTGCTGACTGGCAGAACGGCCTCGCTGCGGCGAGGCTTCACCTCTAAGGAGGCCCCCGGGTGCGGACCCGACAGCCCTGCTCAGCGTGGTGCGCTAATGAACAGCCCTGCGCTAGCTGTTTCTTCTCCCTTTTAAATAAATCCTGCAGGGGTTACAAAGATGCTTGTCAGGTTCCTATTTTACTTCTTTAAATAAACCTGCGATTTCAATCTGCCATGAACTATTGAAATTGCCATTTTCTAGGTCCAAAATATGGCTGAATATCAGCAATTTGATGTGATTTGGCCTGACTATTAAAAGGTCATGCAGATTTGCTACTACAATTTAACTGTGGGAGGAAAACAAAAATTCAAATGTGAACACTAAATGCCTTATTATTTTTTTTCCAAAAAAGCCCTATCAGGTTAAAAGAGATGGAAAATTCCTCTTAGCTGCAATTAGTATTTGTGGAATAGCTAATCGCACAGCGTTATGAAGTGTACACAATACACAGAAGAGACCAATATTACCCTTGAGGAGTTTATCATCCGTATGTGAAGATTTGGGTAAATATAGAACAAAACAGTGCTCCCACTTTCTACCATGCAGACAAAAAAGGCTGCATTGTAAAGTGCAATCAATCCTTCATAAACTATACTAATGCCCAGAAATATCACTTACTGACCTTATTTTTATGCACACCTGCCCCATTCCAACACACACGTGCAGGTGCACATACACTCCACACCCCCCACTCTAACTATTAGATTTCTTTCCAGGAATTTACAGGAACATAATTTATGGGAACATAAGAATTCCAAGATGGCAACAGGAGAACATTAAACGGGGCCCTTCTGAGCATGGAAACCCTGTGTAATCCCCCAGGTTGCATGCCCAGGAAGCCAACTTTGCTTCTTTCTGTTTCTCAAATATGCCAGGCTCATTCCCACATCAGGGCTTTGGAACTGGCTATTGTCTTTACTTGGAATGCTCTTCTCATGTCTAAGGTCTCAGCAAAAATGCTTCCCCCTTAGAGAGACCTTTTTTGACAATCTTGTGTAAAAGGGCCTCTTTTTTTTTTTGATTCCTCTCTGAATACCATTTTGCTTCTATTCCAATACTCTGCTCTGTTATTTCCTTGCTAATTGCTGTATTGACTTATTTATTGTTTCACATCTTTCCACTATAAGCTCCACAATAGAAGTGACTTTATCTTATTCCCTTCCACTTGTTCACATGGCTCCTC